>NC_090438.1:169077612-169377612 GCF_031143425.1 Pleurodeles waltl
GGGATGGTTGGTTTGTACTGGGACATGTGTGAGGAGTATGAGTGATGGGGGTGAGGGTGGGGGTATGTGATGGCATGCAGGTAGTGTGGGGGATGTAACAGTAAAGATTTGACTTACCAGATTCCATTCCTCCAGCTACTCCTTCAAGGCCCTCAGGATGCAGACTAGCCAAGACCTGCTCCTCCCATGTTGTTAGTTGTGGGGAGGAGGTAGGGGCCCGCCGCCAGTCCTCTGTACCGCGATTTGGTGTCTTCAGACCACGTAACGCACCTTCCTCCCAGGTCATTCCACCTCTTCCTGATGTCATCCCTATTTCTTGGGTGCTGTCCCACTGCATTGACCCTGTCCACGATTCTTCACCATAGCTCCATCTTTCTAGCTATGGAGGTGTGCTGCACCTGTGATCCGAATAGCTGTGGCTCTACCCAGATGATTTCCTCCACCATGACCCTGAGCTCCTCCTAAGAGAACCTGGGGTGTCTTTGCTGTGCATTGGGGTGGTGTGCGTGATCTGTGGGGTGGGGTGTGTGGTGATGTGTGGGATGATATTTAGTGGTGTGTTGTGTGAGGTGCATGGATGTTGTGTGAGTGATGGTGTTGAGTGCCTGTGGATGCTGGTTTGTAGATGGTGGTGTCTCTCTGTGGCCTTCAGTCGCAATTGTTGTCGTAAGGGTTTGTGGGTGTGGGTTTTATATTGTATTGGGTGTTTGAGAGTGGTGGGTGTATGTGTATCAGGTGTGTGTATTTTGAATTGTCCAATGTGGTTGTGTTTTGTATATGTGTGTGTATTTTGAGAGCGGCGGTGTGTACCCCCAATGAAATACCGCGGTTGAAAGACCGCCGCATGGATTCGTGGGTCGTGATAGTGTGGGTGTATTCCTGTTGGCGTGACGGTGGAGGTTTTGTTATCGCCAGTTTATCACTGACCTTTGGTGTGGCGGACTTGTGTGGGTGTCTAGATTTTGTCGGAATCCGGCCTTTGGGTCATAATGACCGTGGCGGAATTCCGCGGTCGAGGCGGTGTGTTGGCAGTCTTCTGCACGGTGGTATGCGGCTTTTACCGCCAATGTTGTAATGACCCCCTTAATCAACAATGACGTTTTTACATCTTTGGCTTTTTACTCTTCTATCTCACTTGACTCGCCTTCTCCCGTATAGGCCCTTACTTTTCTTCTCCCCAACTTGAAGGGGATGAAGTGCTGAACCTATTCTTGCTCTGACTGGAAACTGCCTCTCCAGTTCACCATCTCATACTATGGTCAGCCCCTGGACAGTGTCTGTTGCATAGGACCAGCAACACACCAGCCCAGGATGGTATCTAGGAAACTGATGAGACAGCAGCTCTTCACAGAGGTGGTTTCCCGAACTAAACTTTCATACCCTCCACTAGGTCCTTTGGAGACCACAATGAACCTGATCCTCAGAGAGATAACAGTGGGTCATTGTTAGAAATGGGATTTCTGGTTGGCTAGGGTATGCACCTAAGCCAGGCAGAACCCACCCAATCTAGTCAGGGCAAGGGAGTTACACGTCCAAGAAAACCCCTGCTCACCCCCTTGGTAGCTTGGCACGAGCAGACAGGCCTATCCCAGAGGCAATGTGTAAAGCATTTGCACAAAACACACAACACATGTGACGCACTATTCCCACCACAAAGAAAACACAACACCACGTTATATGAAAATATACTGTATTGTACACAATGCCATTTTTAGACCAAACAGAACATGTCAGTAAAATATTGCTACCTTAGCACTTGTCAGAACGTTACATATTTGTTACTCTGCAGAACCAGCAGTAGTCACATATAACTCACAGGTTATTTAATATTCTGCAACATAAGCAGTAGTCAGGAATCACATTATTACACACATGCACTTGTCATAGAAATATCATAAATGCCTGTATCAAGAGCATTATAAAACACATGGCCAGTCAAGAAAACATATTAGCATGTCAAGCCCATGAAAGGAACATCAGCACATATATGCAACACATCATAATTAAAACAGGTCAACGTAATAATATACCATGTCCTTATCAGGGATATTAGAAATCCTATGTCCCGACAAAGTACCTGATGTCCTGATGAAAAGGCACTCCTAGTGCCAAGAAGAACCAAAGGAGTCCCACAGCGCTCCGTGCGCTCACTCTGGGGGCCACTCCGATAGTTGGGGGAAGAGGGAGGCCTAGGTCAGCCTAGTATTTAGAGTTGCTATCCTCCAGCTGACACTAGGGATGTCCATGTCCCGATTCGAGAGCTCCTCGTGCTCCAAAAATCATGGGGCACAGACTGGCCCGTCGCGGGACGGGTCCCCGGTCGAGGCTTCCACCCGTCCCAACAAAAACAATGTCTTCTTTAAGCTAGACTGCTCTTATGAAATAGCAGCCACGTTACTTAGGGCCTGAGGGGGCGAAGACCTATAAAGGGGGAGGAGCGGCTCACCATTACACTGCCGTCCTGTTCCAGGCATCCAGAGCCCTCCTAGGCTCGTCATGTCTCCCGGCACTCTCTCCAAGCCCAGCCGATGCCTGGGGCTCCAGTGCCTCACTCTCAGGCCAGCTCAGGATCTTCCTCTGCCCTTCGTGGGCCTCACAAGTGCCCCGCAGCCTCCTCACCTCCTGCGGACACAGGCAGACGACAGCCGGGGCAGCGATGATAGTCCTACCCTAAAAGGGGCCTGCAGGTGCCCCAGGGGCCCTCTCTCCAGTGGTCCTGTGCCCCGGGGGCACTAACCAAAGAGCATGCTCCATGCACGCCGGATCTCATTCGATCTGTTTGGGTTGCGGCGATGAGCCCTTCTCCTAGTACAAGGACTGAGTGCTCCCCTTGTGCCACATTCCCAAACCAGCGAAAGCACTCATGCAGCGTGGGGGTGACAAATCAGGCACAGAGTTCCGTAGACGCCAGAGGGATCAAAGCCAGGAGCTTTAAACAAATGCAGGAAAGTGCTCACCCAGCGTTGTCGTCATACTGGGAAAGGAATGGTTGCAGAGGTCAAGGGCCACAGCACCCAGACTCTAGGGGCACAGAATGAAGCAAAGGGCGGCAGGGCCCAGCACAGGCCAGCACAAAAGTGACTGCAGACAGTTGGCAGTTCCTCCAAGTGACCAAGCTAGTCACAGGTCAGAATAGCAGTAGCAGTCCATGGTGGTTCCTAATGAGTCCATCCAGCCTTCTGTGACCAGTTCAGAAATGTCTCCAAGTGTCTCCAAATTGTGGGAAAATTCCCCAGTACTTATACTCATCTTTACAGTGTGTTACAAAGGAAGGGGAGAGGAGGTTCCAACCAGTTCCAACTGGTTCTCGGAGCGCCCCCTCTCTCCTCCAGCACAGGCTCCAAACATCAGTTGGGGGTAAACGACCCTACTGTGTGAGGCTAGGGCACAACCTCTACAAATGCAGGTGTGCCCCGTCTCTCCCTTCTCTCAGACCAGGAAGACTATTCAATATGCTGATGCACCTCTGTGACACCTCCACCCTCCCTGTGTACAGGCTGTCTGAAAAGTATGCACAAAGCCCAACTGTGACTCTGCCCAGACGTGGATTGGAGTCAAGCTGCAAAACACCAGAGTCATAAGCACAGAGAAATGCTCACTTTCTAGAAGTGGCATTTCTGTAATAGTAATAAGAAATCCACTCACACCAGTAAGCAGCATTTCTCATCACCATTACAACCATAATGCCTACGCTACCCCTCATAAATCAGACAATACCCCCTAAACATAAGGCAGGGCATTTGTAATGCAATCCTATGGGAAGGCAGCACTCACAGCAGTGAGACACCAAGTTAGGCTGTTTGTCACTACCAGGACAGGCCACGCAACCTGGCACATGCCCTGCCTTCTGCATACATAGCACCCTGCCCATAGGGCTAGATAGGGCCTACTTTAGGGGTGACTTACATGTGGTAAAAGGGGAGTTCTGGGCCTGGCAAGTAACTTTAGATGCCAGGTCCCTGTGGCAGAAAACTGCTCACATATGCCCTGCTCTAGCAGGCCTGAGACAGGTTTTAAAGGCTACTTCAGTGGGAGGCACAAGCAGCACTGCAGGCCCACTAGTAGCATTTAATTTACAGGTCCTGGGTATAGAGATACCACTGTACAAGGGAATTACAGTTAAAATAAATATGCCAATTAGGTATAAGCCAATCATACCAACTTCAGAAGGGAGAGCACCTGCACTTTAGCACTGATCAGCAGTTATAAAGTGCTCAGAGTCCTAGAGCCAACAGCAAGAGGTCAGAAAAAAGAGAAGGAAGGAGGCAAAAAGTCAGGAGATGAACCTGCCACAAGGGCCACTTCCAACAGTCATAGGGGGTCATTACAACATTGGCAGTAAAAGCCGCTTACCGCCGTGCAGAAGACCGCCAATACACCGCCGCGGCAATCCGCCACAGCTATTATGACCCACATCTCGGAATCCGCCGAAATTCAGACACCCACACAACTCCGCCACACCAAAGGTCAGTGATAAACTGGCGAAAACAAATCCTCCACCGTCATGCCAACAGAAACACGCCCATGCTATTACGACCCACGAATCCATGCGGCTGTCTTTCAACCGCGGTATTCCATTGGGGGTACACACCGCCGCGCTCAAAATGCACACACATTTCCAAAACACCGCCACATTGGACAATTCGAAATACACACACCTGATACACATACAAACACACTCCCACACACCCAACACAATATAAAACACACACCCACATCACCCACAAACCCCTACGACCGAAAATTAGAGACGAAGGCGACAGAGAGAGAGCACAGCAATAGACAACCCCACCACACAGAGGCACACAACACCATCACCCACACAACATCCACGCACAAAACACCCCACACCACTACACATCACCACACTCATCACCACATACACCACCCCACACATCACCTACACCACCCCATGGCACGCCAAAGACACCCCAGGTTTTCAGAGGAGGAGCTCAGGGTTATGGTGGAGGAAATCATACGGGTAGAGCCACAGCTATTTGGATCACAGGTGCAGCACACCGCTATAGCTAGGAAGATGGAGATATGGTGAAGAATCGTGGACAGGGTCAACTCGGTGGGACAGCACCCAAGAAATCAGGAGGACATCAGGAAGAAGTGGAACGACCTACGGGGGAAGGTACGTTCCGTGGTCTCCAGGCACAACACCGCGATTCAGCGGACTGGCGGCGGACCCCCACTTCCTCCCCCACAACTAACAACATGGGAGGAGCAGGTCTTGACCATTATGCATCCAGAGGGCCTCGGAGGAGTCGGTGGAGGAATGGACACTGGTAAGTCAAATCTTAACTATCATATCCCCCACCCTACCTGCATGCTATCACACACACCCACCCTCACCCCCCCATCACTCCAACTCCTCACTAATGTACTAATAACACAAACCACCCATTCCAACACCAAGCCCTGCATGACACAACAAAACATGGACACCCATCACTAAAGCATGCCCACTGCACATACCCATAACACCCCCGAACCATCATCACACAAGCCCCCACACAGGAATGCTTGCACTGGGGTACACGCTCACCCACCCATTGCACACCATGACACACACAGATGCAATAATCATGCTTTTATACCCCTGCAGGACCACTACGTAACGTCACCAGACAGGAGGGTCCAGACATCTCTACCCCACCCACAGAAGAGGCCCACAGTGATGACAGCAGCTCTGGCCAACTGCATCCGGAGGACCAGCCCGGACCATCGTGGGCCTTGGGACAGTCGGTTCCCCTCGCACAGGCACAGCCCAACACTGACCTTCCCCCCTCAGGAAACACCAGCACAGCACCCACAGGGAACCCAGGCTAACCTACCACCCCAACAACACCAGGGACCTGGGGGCAGTGGTAGTGGGCACATGGGTCAGGGGACAGAGGCCCAGGGAAATATGGGAACTGGGAGGGCTGCTGTGCGACAGGGGGAGGACAGGCCAAGGGAACCCACTCTCCACGAGGCCCTCTCCTCCATCATGGGAGCATACCACCACTCCCAGGAGACGATGGCTACGGTCCTGGCCAAGTTTCAGGAGACCCAGCGCATGCAGGAGGAACAGTATTTGGGGTTCAGGGAGGAGCTCAGAACCATCAGCTCCGCCTTGGGCACCATCGTAGGGGTGCTGAAGGACATACAGAAGACCATGAGGGACACCGTGGCACTCCAAGGGGCTCCTGAGACTAGCCTGGACGATGAACTGCCCACCACCTCCGCCGGCGCTAGTGGACAGGACGCCCCGCCACAGGACCACCACACCAGCACCCCACCCCCTGCAGACGGAGAACCACCCCGCAAGCGGTCCCTGAGATCCAGGAACAGGACAGAGCAAGATGGCAAGACCCCCGCCAGGAAATGAGACCACCCTGATTGTCATCCCACTGTCCCACTTTGTTACCCTGTCCAGATTGGAACTGCCCCAGCTCCACTTCCTATGCCCATATGGGCAGTGCACCTGTGAGACTAATAGACTGGACTCTGCCAGGGACATTCCTCCACCATCACCCATCACCATTTTGCCACCCCCTCCAATAATTAGCACTTCAATAAACACCCTTGAACCACAAAACAATCTGGAGTCAGTCTGTCATTTTTAAAATGTGTATTATCTATGACAATGACAAAATCTGTTCGAAAATATAATGTCAACATACCTATGTTATACATCACAAGCCCATGAAGGATGCAAGCAGATGACACACATTGGTAACCAGACCTGTGAAACCATAATGGAAATGTACCACTCAGTTAGCAAATACTACTTCAAATTGACAGACAGGATAGAGGTAGAAGTGTGAAAGTAAATGTAATAGTAAACAAATTGTTCTCACCTGTGTGTCACTGGAAATATTGCTGTATGACAGAGTCCCAGTTGTCAATGTCTTCTTCCTCTGCTTCCTCCTCATCACTGTCCCCAGGCTCCACAGCTGCCACAACACCGTCATCTGGACCATCCTCCTGCAGAAAATGCACCTGGAGTCGCAAAGCAAGATTGTGAAGCATAGAGCAGGCGATGATGATCTGGCACACCTTCCTTGGTGAGTAGAATAGGGAACCACCTGTCATTTGGAGGCACCGGAACCTGGCCTTCAGGAGGCCGAAAGTGTGTTCGATCACCCTCCTAGTCCGCCCATGGGCCTCATTGTACCGTTCCTCTGCCCTTGTCCTGGGATTCCTCACTGGGGTCAGTAGCCAGGACAGGTTGGGGTAACCAGAGTCACCAATTAGCCACACACGGTGTCTCTGAAGTAGTTCCATCACGTAAGGGATGCTGCTATTTCGCATGATGTACGCGTCATGCACTGACCCAGGGAACTTGGCATTTACATGGGAGATGTACTGGTCAGCCAAACAGACCACCTTGACATTCATGGAATGATAACTTTTTCTGTTCCTGTACACCTGTTCACTCGTGCTGGGGGGGACCAAAGCAACATGTGTCCCATCAATTGCACCAATGATGTTGGGAATATGTCCAAGCGCATAGAAATCACCCTTCACTGTAGCCAAATCGCCCACCTCAGGGAAAACAATGTAGCTCCGCATGTATTTCAGCAGGGCAGACAACACTCTGGACAACACCTTGGAAAACATAGGCTGAGACATCCCTGATGAAATGGCCACTGATGTTTGAAATGACCCACTTGCCAAAAAATGGAGTACTGACAGCACCTGCACTAGAGGGGGGATCCCTGTGGGTTGGCGGATGGGTGACATCAGGTCTGTCTCCAGCTGGGCACACAGTTCCTGTATAGTGGCTCTGTCAAGCCTGTATGTCAGTATGACATGTCTTTCTTCCATTGTCGACAGGTCCACCAGCGGTCTGTACACGGGAAGATTCCTCCATCTCCTCGCAAGTCCCAGCGGACGGTGCCTAGGAAGGACAACATGGAGCACAGAGTCAATCAACCCACAGGTACGTTCCCACAGCTTCTACAGTACACGATTCTCAATGCATTGAATGGCTTGTATGAGTGTTGATGCAAGGCCTAGGTATGTGTGACGCAGTAGAAATTAAGATATGGGGGCCCTTGAAATGGCGGCTGCCTGACCTGTGAAGTGCGACAGTGGGATGTGAGGTCAATGCGCTGGCGTGGCACACCGTGGCGGTAGGCGGTCGAAGACCGCGGCGCAAAGCCGCATTGGTCAACATTGAACCCTATGGGTTTCAGGAGCCAATGACGATGTGCGCCGGCGGTTGCGGTACGCACCGCCGCGGGCGTGACCGCCATTTTCTATCTGCCTAATCACTCGATACCTGATCATCCACAGGAGAGGACCTATACTGCAAGTGCTGCTGTGACCTCGGTCTGGAAGAGACAATGGCTGCTGCGACTGGGCAAAGGGCCCCTGCCTTCACTTCTGAAGAATTGGAGAAACTCGTGGATGGGGTCCTCCCCCAGTATGCGCTACTCTACGGTCCTCCAGACCAACAGGTAAGTACACTGGGACCATGCTTTGTGGCCAATGCCTGGGTTGAGTGGGGTGAATGAAAGATGGTGGGGAGGGGAGCGAATGAGGCATGCATCAAATGAAAGATGAGAGCATGTGCCACATGGCAAGGGTGAGGATGGGGGGCCACTCACATCGAGCATGCAGAAGGTGATGTTTGTTTTTTTTCTCCCCCTGCACATGTCACATAGGTCAGCGCCCATCAGAAAATCGACATCTGGCGTGCCATCGCCAAGGACGTCCGGACCCTGGGGGTCCACAACAGACGAGGCACCCACTGCCGGAAGAGGTGGGAGGACATCCGCCGCGGGAGCAGGAAAACCGCGGAGGCTCTGCTGGGGATGGCCTCCCAACGTAGGAGGGGTGCCAGTCGTACTTTGACCCCCCTGATGTCCTGGATCCTGGCGGTGGCCTACCCCGATTTTGATGGGCGCATGAGGACATCACAGCAGACACAAGGGGGTGAGTACAAGCACATTCTGCTGATTTTGCGCACATTGGAGGTGTCTGGGTGGGGGAGGAGGGCTGTGGGTATCCCTAGGCCAGGGCGTTTTCTGTAGGCTAGGCCCCTCCGTTAGGCATGGCCCTGTACCCCCGCCCTCCACCTCTGTAGGTTGCCTAGTACAACTAATCATGGCCCTGTGTCACCTATGTGTGGAGTTGTCGTCCATAGGCTTGTAGGCCATGTCCCACGGATTGAGTAGTGTACCCCAAGTGCGCGGCGGAGTGCAGGGGGCTTCTGTGTCTGTCCTCTTCGCCAACGGTGTCGCCAATGCATGCACTCAACATGTCTTTGTTTCTCCACCCCCCCCTTTTTTTGTGGTCTTCCTGTTCATGTGTGCATTAGCATCATCAGGCGGAGGAGAAGTGGCATCGGAGCACGAGGGAGCTGCATCTCACATGGCCATGGAGGGCCATGCAACTGACTCTGATTTCACCAGTGAGACGGAGGGCGAGGGGAGCTCCACAGCGGGGACACGTGGTGACACCAGCGACACAGACACGTCCTCGGAAGGGAGCTCCCTTGTGGTGGCGGCAACATCCGTGCCCACCGCAACAACAGGTACAGCCGCCACCCAGCGCACCAGCTCCGCCCTCCCAGCAGCCCCTCAGCCTTCGCCCCGTGCCCGCTCACCCAGGAAGGTGGGCATCTCCTTCGCCCCAGGCACCTCAGGCCCTGCCCCAGTTACTCCTGCTGCCCTCAGTGAGGAGGTCATTCACCTCCTGAGGACCATCATTGTTGGGCAGTCTACCCTTTTGAATGCCATCCAGGGTGTAGAAAGGGAGGTGCACCGGAGTAATGCATACCTGGAGGGCATTCATTCGGGTCAGGCTGCCCATCAGCGATCGTTCAACGCTCTGGCCTCAGCACTGATGGCAGCTATTGTCCCTGTCTCCTGCCTCCCTCCTCCAACTTCCTCAACCCAGTCCCACTCTCCTGTACCTCTGCCTATCCCAGACACACCATCAGAACAGCCTGCACACACCTCAACACCCAAGGGAAGCTCATCCAGACATAAGAACCACACATCACACAAGCATTCACACAAGCAACATCCACATGCAGACATGCCAACAGCCACTGCCTCCTCTGTGTCCCCCTCCTCCTCGTCTCCCTCCTCCCTCCCTGTGACGTCTCCACTCACACTTGCATGCACAACATCTTCAGCCACTACGTCCATCACCAGCACACCCACCAGAACACTCCGCACACGTGCAGTCGCCACCCCCACTACCATTTACACATCCCCTGTGTCCTCTCCCAGTGTGTCTGTCACCCCCTCTTCCAAACCACACAAAGGCAGGCAGCCACCCACCCAACAGCCATCCACCTCACGACAGCCTCCAGCACAAGCACCTGCACCCAAAGACACCAGACTTCACTCTCCTACAACCACATCCTCTTCCTCCACTCCCATACCCACTACAACTACCCGTCCCTGTCTTACTAAATTGTTTTTCCTTTCCAACCTTGACCTCTTTCCATCAACTGACCCACCCCCTCCATCTCATAAGGCTCTAATCAGCACCTCAGCCACCACAAAACCTGGACCTACAAAGACAATAGTACAAGGATTTTGGAGTCCACCACCTTCAAGCCCAGCTACTTCGGCTAGGAGTAAAGAGACGGCCAGCCCACCCCCTGCAAAAAAAGCCAAGAAAGCCAGTGCCCGGCGCGAGATGCCAAAGACAGCAGGCTCCAAAAGCACTAACCTGGCACCGTCAGGGAGTGGGGTGCCACCTGGCACACCGGCAAAGGGAGGAAAGGGCCACAGACGAGCAGGGAAGGGTGGCAAGGGCAGCACGCCCGACAAGTCCGGCAGCAGGCGAGCTGCCCAGGAGGGCCCCACCAGCCCCATTCCAGGTGTGCAGGAGGACACCCAGAGGCCCGGTACGGCAGCCCAGGAGGGCCCCGCCAGCCACAGCCCAGCTGCAGAGGAGGGCCCCACCAGCCCCAGCCCAGCTGCCCAGGAGGGCCCCGCCAGCCACAGCCCAGCTGCCCAGTAGGGCCCCGCCAGCCACAGCCCAGCTGCCCAGGAGGGCCCCGCCAGCCACAGCCCAGCTGCCCAGGAGGGCCCGCCAGCCCCAGCCCAGCTGCCAAGGAGGGCCCCGCCAGCCACAGCCTAGCTGCCCAGGAGGGCCCTGCCAGCCACAGCCCAGCTGGGCAATGAAGGAGCGCCAGCCACAGCCCAGCTGGGCAATGAAGGAGCGCCAGCCACAGCCCAGCTGGGCAATGAAGGAGCGCCAACTCAAGCAACGCTGAACATGGCAAGGACTGCCAAGGCAAGCACCACTGAACAGGGCACCGCAATCTCAAGAACCGCTGAACAGGGCACCGCCATCTCAAGAACCGCTGAACAGGGCACCGCCATCTCAAGAACCGCTGAACAGGGCACCGCCATCTCAAGAACCGCTGAACAGGGCCCTTCAAGTCAAGAACCGCTGAACAGGGCCCTTCAAGTCAAGAACCGCTGAACAGGGCACCGCCATCTCAAGAACCGCTGAACAGCACCGCCATCTCAAGAACCGCTGAACAGGGCACTTCAAGTCAAGAACCGCTGAACAGGGCCCTTCAAGTCAAGAACCGCTGAACAGGGCACCGCCATCTCAAGCACCGCTGAACTGGGCCCTTCAAGTCAAGAACCGCTGAACAGGGCCCTTCAAGTCAAGAACCGCTGAACAGGGCACCGCAATCTCAAGAACCGCTGAACAGGGCCCTTCAAGTCAAGAACCGCTGAACAGGGCCCTTCAAGTCAAGAACCACTGAACAGGGCACCGCCATCTCAAGAACCGCTGAACAGGGCACCGCCATCTCAAGAACCGCTGAACAGGGCCCTTCAAGTCAAGAACCGCTGAACAGGGCACCACCATCTCAAGCACCGCTGAACTGGGCCCTTCAAGTCAAGAACCACTGAACAGGGCCCTTCAAGTCAAGAACCGCTGAAAAGGTCACCACCATCTCAAGAACCGCTAAACAGGGCCCTTCAAGTCAAGAACCGTTGAACAGAGCCCTTCAAAACAAGAACCGCTGAACAGGGCACCGCCATCTCAAGAACCGCTGAACAGGGCACCGCCATCTCAAGAACCGCTGAACAGGGCCCTTCAAGTCAAGAACCGCCGAACAGGGCACCGCCATCTCAAGCACCGCTGAACTGGGACCTTCAAGTCAAGAACCGCTGAACAGGGCCCTTCAAGTCAAGCACCGCTGAACTGGGCCCTTCAAGTCAAGAACCGCTGAACAGGGCCCTTCAAGTCAAGCACCGCTGAACTGGGTCCTTCAACTCAAGCACCGCTCCGCTGGGCCCTTCAACTCAAGCACCGCTCTGCTGGGCCCTTCATCTCAAGCACCGCTCCGCTGGGCCCTTCATCTCAAGCACCGCTCCGCTGGGCCCTTCAACTCAAGCACCGCTCCGCTGGGCCCTTCAACTCAAGCACCGCTCCGCTGGGCCCTTCAACTCAAGCACCGCTCCGCTGGGCCCTTCTTCTCAAGCACCACTCCGCTGGGCCCTTCAACTCAAGCACCGCTCCGCTGGGCCCTTCAACTCAAGCCCCGCTCTGCTGGGCACCGCCGTCTCTGCATCGCCGTCTCTGCACCGCTCCGCTGGGCCCTTCATCTCAAGCACCGCTCCGCTGGGCCCTTCAACTCAAGCACCACTCCACTGGGCCCTTCAACTCAAGCACCGCTCCGCTGGGCCCTGCAACTCAAGCACCGCTCCGCTGGGCATCGCCGTCTCAAGCACTGCTGGCCCATTGGCAGAAGGGGCAGGCCCGCATCTGTGTCGGGCAGGGCTGCACGAAGCACTCTGGGCACCATGCCTCCTCCAGAACCAGTGGAGTCTGTAATCCACTTGTGAGACTGTGGCTTTGCACTCCCCAGGATGGCACAGTGGGCAATCCACCCACTGTAGAGACTTGTGAGACTGTGGCTTTGCACTACCCAGGATGGCACAGTGGGAAATCCACCCACTGTAGAGACTTGTGAGACTGTGGCTTTGCACTCCCCAGGATTGAACAGTGGCCAGGGAGGCCCCTCGTGGATCTGGCGTCGTGGACTAATCTGGCTGAGGTGCCTTCCCTTCCCCCTGAGCTGCCTGTAGTTTTGCTATCTGATGCCCCTGCAGTGTTCTCTCCATTGGAGCCGGGTATCCTGTGTGGGCTTTGCCCATGTGTTTAGGCCCATTGGCCCACGAACAATGGCTGATACCCAATTTGGACTGGACAATTTACATATGTATATATAGTTATAGATGTTTGATATATTTTTTTACTTAGCCGTACAATACACTTCAAATTTCATGATCTTTTTTTTGTCTTTGCATTCTTCCGGGGGGTTTGGGGGTGTCACTCTGAGTTGTTGCTCTGCATTGATGTATATGTAGTTGTGGGTGAGGGTGAGGGTGGGTGTGTCGCGTATGTGTGTCCCCGTAATTTTTTGCCTCCCCTGTGTCGTAGGTGCAGTACTCACCGTTGTCTTCTGCGCCGGCGTTCGTGCTCCTGGTAGAGGAGCAGGAAGACAATAGCTGGTAGGATGTGTAGTTCGGGTTCCATGCTGTCCAGATTCCTCGTGGAGTGTGTAGAGGTGAGCGTTTTCCGTTCGTAATGTCTGTTTCCGCCGTGTTTTTATCGGCGGGGCTACTGCCCCGGAAAAAGTGGCGGATTGGTGGGTTGTGATAGGGTGGGCGGTACATTGTCTCCCGCCTGTCTGTTGGCGGTGACCGCCGCGCTGTTTGTTTGTCCCGCCGTGGCGGTCGGAGTGTTAAAGAGGCGGTCTCTGTTGGCAGTTTCCGCCAGGGTCAGAATTCCATTTTTTTTACCGCCTGCCTGTTGGCGGGTTGGCCGCCACTTTAACACCGACCGCCAGGGTTGGAATGACCCCCTATGTTTCCAAAAGTTGGAATGCTTTTTAAGAATCTAAAACTATCTCTAGAACTTTAATTCAAACTTTCACAAAACTTTTAAACTCTAAAAGAAATGCTAACAGGGACTAACACAAGGTCCTAGCAGGACTTTAAAAAATTTAGAAAAATAGCTCAAATTGCAAAAATCAGTTTCTAATGTCAATTTTTCGAATTTAGTCGTGTGACCAGTTATTGGCTGAGTAGTCCAGCAAATGCAATGTCTTGTACCCCACCGCTGATCCACCAATGTAGGAAGTTGGCTCTGTATGCACTATTTCAAAGTAAGGAATAGTATGCACAGAGTCCAAGGGTTCCCCTTAGAGGTAAGATAGTGGCAAAAAGAGATAATACTAATGCTCTATTTTGTGGTAGTGTGGTCGAGCAGTAGGCTTATCAAAGGAGTAGTGTTAAGCATTTGTTGTACACACACAGGCAATAAATGAGGAACACACACTCAAAGACAATTCCAGGCCAATAGGTTTTTGTATAGACAAATATATTTTCTTAGTTTATTTTAAGAACCACAGGTTCAAATTTTACATGTAATACTTCAAATGAAAGGTATTGCAGGTAGGTACTTTAGGAACTTTGAATAATCAAAATAGCATATACAGTTTTCAAATAAATCACATATAGCTATTTTAAAACTAGACAGTGCAATTTTCACAGTTCCTAGGGGGAGTAAGAGTTTGTTAGTTCTTGCAGGTATGTAAACCACCTACGGGGTTCAAGTTTGGGTCCAAATTAGCCCACTGTTGGGGGTTCAGAGCAACCCCAAAGTTACCACACCAGCAGCTCAGGGCCGGTCACGTGCAGAGGTCAAAGTGGTGCCCAAAACGCATAGGCTTCAATGGAGAAGGGGGTGCCCTGGTTCCAGTTTGCCAGCAGGTAAGTACCCGCGTCTTCGGAGGACAGACCAGGGGGGGTTTTGTAGGGCACCGGGGGGGGACACAAGTTAGCACAGAAAGTACACCCTCAGCAGCACGGGGGCGGCCGGGTGCAGTGTGCAAACACACGTCGGGTTTCCAATGGAAATCAATGGGAGACCAAGGGGTCTCTTCAGCGATGCAGGCAGGCAAGGGGGGGGGTTCCTCGGGGTAGCCACCACCTGGGCAAGGGAGAGGGCCTCCTGGGGGTCACTCCTGCACTGGAGTTCCGATCTTTCAGGTCCTGGGGGCTGCGGGTGCAGAGTCTTTATCAGGCGTCGGGATCTGGGAGTCAGGCAGTCGCGGTCAGGGGGAGCCTCGGGATTCCCTCTGCAGGCGTCGCTGTGGGGGCAACTCTGGCTACTCACGGTCTCGCAGTCGCCGGGGAGTCCTCCCTGAAGTGTTGTTTCTCCACAAGTCGAGCCGGGGGCGTCGGGTGCAGAGTAGCAAGTCTCACGCTTCCGGCGGGAAACGCAGTTGTTTTAAAGTTGCTCCTTTGAAACAAAGTTGCAGTCTTGAGTGAACAGGGCTGCTGTCTTCAGGAGTTTCTTGGTCCTTCTAGGGCAGGGCAGTCCTCTGAGGATTCAGAGGTCACTGGTCCTGGGGAGAGCGTAGCTGGAGCAGTATCTTTAGATGGGGGGAGACAGGCCGGTAGAGCTGGGGCCATAGCAGTTGGTGTCTCCGTCTTCTCTGCAGGGTTTTTCAGCTTAGCAGTCCTCTTGTTCTTAGGTTGCAGGAATCTGAGTTCCTAGGTTCTGGGGAGCCCCTAAATACTGAATTTAGGGGTGTGTTTAGGTCTGGGAGGGCAGTAGCCAATGGCTACTGTCCTTGAGGGTGGCTACACCCTCTTTGTGCCTCCTCCCTGAGGGGAGGGGGGCACATCCCTAATCCTATTGGGGGAATACTCCATCTGCAAGATGGAGGATTTCTAAAAGTCAGAGTCACCTCAGCTCAGAACACCTTAAGGCTGTTCTGACTGGGCAGTGACTCCTCCTTGTTTTTCTCATTATCTCTCCTGGACTTGCCGCCAAAAGTGGGGGCTGTGTCCAGGGGGCGGGCATCTCCATTAGCTGGAGTGCCCTGGGGCATTGTAACACGAAGCCTGAGCCTTTGAGGCTCACTGCTAGGTGTTACAGTTCCTGCAGGGGGGAGGTGTGAAGCACCTCCACCCAGAGCAGGCTTTTGTTTCTGTCCTCAGAGAGCACAAAGGCCCTCACCACATGGGGTCAGAAACTCGTCTCTCAGCAGCATGCTGGCACGGAGCAGTCAGTTCTGCACTGAACAATTGGGTAAAATACAGGGGGCATCTCTAAGATGCCCTCTGTGTGCATTTTTTAATAACTCCAACACTGGCATCAGTGTGGGTTTATTATTCTGAGAAGTTTGATACTAAACTTCCTAGTATTCAGTGCAGCCATTATGGAGCTGTGGAGTTCGTTTTTGACAGACTCCCAGACCATATACTCTTATGGCTACCCTGCACTTACAATGTCTAAGGTTTTGCTTAGACACTGTAGGGGCATAGTGCTCATGCACCTATGCCCTAACCTGTGGTATAGTGCACCCTGCCTTAGGGCTGTAAGGCCTGCTAGAGGGGTGACTTACCTATGCCATAGGCAGTGTGAGGTTGGCATGGCACCCTGAGGGGAGTGCCATGTCGACTTAGTCATTTTCTCCCCACCAGCACACACAAGCTGGCAAGCAGTGTGTCTGTGCTGAGTGAGGGGTCCCTAGGGTGGCTTAAGACATGCTGCAGCCCTTAGAGACCTTCCCTGGCATCAGGGCCCTTGGTACTAGGGGTACCAGTTACAAGGGACTTACCTGGGTGCCAGGGTTGTGCCAATTGTGGGGGACAATGGTACATTTTGGGTAAAAGAACACTGGTGCTGGGGCCTGGTTAGCAGGGTTCCAGCACACCTCTCAGTCAAGTCAGCATCAGTATCAGGCAAAAAGTGGGGGGTAACTGCAACAGGGAGCCATTTTTTTACACACAGCTACACAGAACACGATACAAAATACAAAATTCTTCCTGTAGGTGTGTTGAGTCCAGGCCTAGGTATGTGTGACGCAGTTGTAAATGCAGCCATGTGGGCCCCTGAAATGGCGGATGCCTGACCTGTAAAGTGGGACAATGGGATGTGAGGTAACTGCGCTGGTGTTGTACACCGTCGCGGTAGGCGGTCGTAGACCGCGGCGCAATGCTGCATTGGTTAACATTGGACCCTATGGGTCCCAGGAGCCAATGACGAACTGCGCCGGCGGTGATGATACGCATCGCCGTGGACGTCACTGCCACGGACGTGACCGCCATTTTCTATCTGTTCAATCACTCGGTACCTGATCTTCGACAGGAGAGGACCTACACTGCAAGTGCTGCTGTGACCTCGGTCTGGAAGAGGCAATGGCACGTGCGTCGGGGGAAAGGGCCCCTGCCTTCACTGCACAAGAGTTGGAGATGCTCGTGGACGGGGTCCTCCCCCAGTACAGGCTACTCTACGGTCCTCCAGACCAACAGGTGAGTACATAGGGTGCAAGTTGTATGGGCTATGCCTGGGTGGAGAGGGCTGGATGTAAGCAGGAAGGGGGCAGAGTTCTGCTAGCATGAAGGAGTGTGATTGCATGTGCCACATGGCAAGGGCAGGGATGTGGGCCACTCACTTCGACGGTGCAGTTGCTAATGACTTCTCTTCTTCCCCTGTACATGTCATGTAGGTCAGCGCCCACCAGAAGAAGGATATTTGGCGTGCCATTGCCAAGGACGTCCGGACCCTGGGGGTCCACCAGATACGGAGCACCCACTGCCGTAAAAGATGGGAGGACATTCGCCACTGGAGCAAGAAGTCGGCGGAGGCTCAGCTGGGGATGGCCTCCCAACGTGGGAGGGGTGCCCGTCGCACCATGACCCCCCTGATGTTCAGGATCCTGGCGGTGGCGTATCCGGAGTTGGATGGGCGCATGAGGGCATTACAGCAGACACAAGGGGGTGAGTACACTCTCATTCTGCTGACTTTGCGTGCAGTGTAGGGGTCTGGGTGAGGTGGGCTGTGGGTTTCCCTAGGCCAGGGCGAGTTCCGTAGGCTAGGCCCCTCCGGAATGCAGGCTATGTGCCACTCCACCCCACCTCTGTAGAGTGCCAAGTACAGGTATACATGCCCCTGTGCCATTTATGTGGGCAGATGACACTCATAGCCATGTAGGCCATATCCCAGGAACTGCATCTGTAGAGGCCAAGAGCACGGCGTAGTGCAGGGGCCTGCTGTGTCTGTGTTGTCCGCCAACGGTAGCGGTAATCCATTCACTCAACCTGTCTTTCTTCTTTTTCCCCACCCCTTTTTGCAGTCTCCCTGTTCTTTTGTGCATCAGCATCATCAGGCGGAGGTACAGTGGCACCGGAGCACGAGGGGGCTGCATCCCACATGGCCATGGAGGGCCACACCACGGACTCAGAATACACCAGTGGGACGGAGGGCGAGGGGAGCTTCACGTCGGTCACCGGATCTGCAACCAGCGACTCGGACTCGTCCTCCGATGGGAGCTCCCTTGTGGTGGCGGCACCATCTGTGCCCCCCACTTCTACAGGTACAGCCGCCTCCCCCCCCTACCAGCACTGCCCTCCCAGCAGCCCCTCAGCCTTCGCTCCGTGCCCGCTCATCCAGGAGGGTGGGCATCACCTTCGCCCCAGACACCTCAGCCGCTGCCCCTGTCACCTCTGCTGCCCTCAGTGAGGAGGCCATTGACCTCCTCAGGTCACTCACTGTTGGGCAGTCTACCATTGTGAATGCCATCCAGGGTGTAGAAAGGGAATTGCAACACACAAATGCATTCCTGGAGGGCATTCATTCTGGTCAGGCTGCCCATCATCGAACCCTGCAATCTCTGGCCTCAGCAATGATGGCAGCCATTGTCCCTGTGTCTAGCCTCCCCCCTCCAACTTCCTCCACCCAGACCCAATCCCCTGTACCCCAGCCTATCCCAAGCACACCATCAGACCAGCTTGCACACATGTCAACACACAAGGGCAGCTCAGGCAAACATAGGCACCACACATCCCACAGGCACTCAGACAAGCATCACCCACATACAGACACAGCAACATCCACTGCCTCCACTGTGTCCCCTCCTCTTCGTCTCCCTCCTCCCTCCCAGTGTCGTCTACACTCTCACCTGCATGCACTACATCTACAGCCACTAGGACTCGCACCAGAACACCCCGCACCACACCCCACTCACCTGCACTCACCACCCCCACTACCATTTACACGTCCCCTGTGTCCTCTCCTAGTGTGTCTGTGACGCCCCCTCCCAAATTACACAAACGCAGCCACACACACACCCAACATACATACACCTCACAACAGCCTCCAGAACATGCACCTGCACTCAAATCATCTAAAGTAACACCTCCTACAACCACCTCCTCTTCCTCCACTCCCAGACCCCCTCCAGCTACCCGTCCCAGTGTTCGTCAGAAACGTTTCCTGAGCAACCTTCACCTCTGTCCCACCACCCCCCCTCCAATTCATAGGTCCCGTACTAGCACCTCATCCATAAAAGTCAGGTACCAATTGTGCCTGTTAGAGGTATGTGGAGTGCACCGGGCACCAGGGCAGCCAGTGTGACACGGAGCCAAAGCACTGCCAGTCCACCCCCTGTAAAGCACCAGAAGTTGGACAGTGCCCGACAGGAGAGGGGGAAGACTCCTGCCGGCAAAGGCGCTCACAAGGGTCCCGGGGGGAGTGTCGAGTCAGCTGTGACTCCTCCCAAGGTGGAGAAGGGGCAGAAGAAGTCAACAAAGTCTGGTAAGAGCAGCACGGCGGAGAAGGCCGCCATCCTCCCCGCTGGCCAGGACGCCACCGCCATCCCCATCGTCACTGGTCCAGAGACCACCGCCAGAGTCAGTGCCCTGGAGGGCAGCACTATCGTCACTGGTCCGGAGACCACCGCCAGAGTCAGTGCCCTGGAGGGCAGCACTATCGTCACTGGTCCGGAGACCACCGCCAGAGTCAGTGCCCAGGAGGGCAGCACTATTGTCATTGGTCCGGAGACCACCACCAGCATCAGTGCCCAGGAGGGCCCCGGCAGCCACAGCCCCGCTAGGCACTGAGGGACCGCCATGCCACACACTGCTGCACAGGTCAGAGACAGCAAAATCAAGCCCCGCTGAACAGGGCAGAGTCCGCCATGGCAAGCATTGCTGAACAGGGCAAGCACCGCTGAACAGGGCAAAGACCGCTGAACAGGGCAAGCACCGCTGAACAGGGCAAAGTCCGCCATGGCAAGCACCGCTGAACAGGGCAAGCACCGCTGAACAGGGCAAAGACTGCCATGGCAAGCACCGCTGAACAGGTCAAAGACCGCCATGGCAAGCACCGCTGAACAGGGCAAAGACCGCCGTGGCAAGCACCGCTGAACAGGGCAAGCACCGCCAACTCAAGCATCGTTAGCCCATGTGCGGCTGGGACATTGACGGAACTGGGACCGTCACGGGGAGCGTGATGGACTCTGGGCACCAGTCCCCCTCCAGAACCAGTGGAGAACAACATCCACTACCTCAGTCCTTAACAGGATGAAGCACTCTGGGCACCAGTCCCCCTCCAGAACCAGTGGAGAACAGCATCCACTACCTCAGTCCTTAACAGGATGAAGCACTCTGGGCACCAGTCCCCCTCCAGAACCAGTGGAGAACAGCATCCACTACCTTAGTCCTTAACAGGATGAAGTACTCTGGGCACCAGTCCCCCTCCAGAACCAGTGGAAACTGTTATCCACTTGAGAGTCTGTGGCTTTGCACTCTCCAGGACCAATCAGTGGGCAAACCACCCACTGGAGAGACTTGAGAGACTGTGGCTTTGCACTCCCCAGGATAAAGCAGTGGGAAAACCACCCACTGAAGAGACTTGAGAGACTGTGGCTTTGCACTCCTCAGGATAAAGCAGTGGGCAAACCACCCACTGGAGAGACTTGAGAGACTGTGGCTTTGCACTCCCCAGGATAAAGCAGTGGGCAAACCACCCACTGGAGAGACTTGAGAGACTGTGGCTTTGCACTCCCCAGGATAAAGCAGTGGGCAAACCACCCACTGGAGAGACTTGAGAGGCTGTGGCTTTGCACTCCCCAGGATACATCAATGGGCATGGAGCCCCGTCGTGGATCTGGCGTGGTGCTGTCATCCGGCTGAGGTGCCCCCCCTTCCCTTCCCCCTGAGGTGCCTGTTGTATTTCGATCTGATGCCCCTGCAGTGTTCGCACCATTTCTGGACAGGTATCGTGTGTGGACCACGCCCATGCATTTTGGGCCCAGTGGTCCACGTACATTGAATTGTGCATACCTGCACTACTAATCGTGATGTATATATTTGGAATGTGTATATATTTATGTATATTTGAGCATACTCTATTTTGATACATTACAATGGTTGTACTCATTTCCTTTTGTCTTTACATTCTTCCGGGGGGTTTGGGGGTTGTTACTGTGATGTTTGGAAATGCATTGGTGTTTGTGTTGTAGTGTGCGAGGGTCGGGGTGGGGGTGGGGGTGTTGCGTGTGTGTGTCCCTGACTTTTGCCTCCCCTATGTCGTAGGTGCAGTACTCACTGTTGTCTTCGGCGCCACCGTTGCTGATGTTTGTAGAGGAGCAGGAAGACAAGCGCAGGGAGTATTTGGAGTTCCGGCTCCATGGTGCCCTCCTTTCTCGTGGAGTGTGTTAAGGTGAGCGTTTTCCCATTGCAAAAGCTGTTTCCGCCGTGTTTTTATCCACAGTGAATCTGCCCCGGAAAAGGTGGCGGATTGGCCTGTTGTAATACTGTGGGCGGTACTTTGTCTTATGCCTGTCTGTTGGCGGTGACCGCCGCGCTGCTTGTTTGTACCGCCGTGGCGGTCGGAGTGTTAAAGTGGCTGTCTCTGTTGGCGGTTTCCGCCACGGTCATAATTCCCTTTTTTTTTCTGCCAGCCTGTTTGTGGTATTACCGCAGCTTTAACACCGTCCGCCAGGGTTGTAATGACCCCCATAGACTGGAGGCGATGGACATGAAAATGACAGACCTCATAACTGAAACAAAGTCAATCCGCGCTAAGATCCCTGGATTTTACTACAAGGTGAAAACACTGGATCACCGATTATCCACTCTCGAACCCAGGCTCGAGCTCCTGCCAAACAAGGACCTGGAACACCACGCCTTGCGTAAAAAGATAGTGGATCTTGTAGAGCGTAACCACATGGACAACGTACGCTTCTTCAGGATCCCTGAGAAAGCAGAGGGTGCAAATGTCAGAGGCTTTCTCCCCATCTTCTTGGCAAACCTTCTTGGGATCACCTTCTCATACCCACTTGAGATGCAGAGAGCACATAGGATACGGCCGAAGTGATCCTCAGCCTCGTCTGGCCCAAGGCCTATCATAGCCTGCTTCCTCCAGAATGAGCAGATGCGGCAGATCTTGACAGCAGTGAGAGGTCATAGGCCCTACAAATTTATTAGTCACAAAATCTAGATATCAGCGAACTGATCCAAAGGGACAGGCATAGTCTTTTCTCCCCCTCCTACCACTGCTCCACAAAAGGAGACATCAAATTTGGCCTCTGCAAGCCGGCACCCATGTGGATCACCATGGACAACAAATCTATGGACACTGGCCCATGTGGTCTGGCTTGCAACAGATCTCCAGGACAAGGCCTTGGTGCTGTCGTTGGATGCCCAGAAGGCCTTCAACAGGAAAGAAGGGGAGTACCTGTTTGCTCACTCCAAAAATTTGACCTTGGTGACGCAGGTCAACTGCAGAGGCTTTCTTTCCATCACTTTCCTGGTTCGCAGGGGTATACTCCAGGAATGCCCACTCTCCCACCTCCTGTTTCTCCTTTGTGATGGAGCCATTAGTGGCATATTTGCACCAATCAGACCGGATCATGGGCAGACCCATGCCCTGAGGTCCCTCAATGCTGTATTTATAGGTAGATGACATCTTGCTCACCCTATCAGCCCTCCGTCCCTCCTCCATCTCCGAGATCATTGATTCTTTTGTGGAGATATCTGGCTTCAAAGTAAACTGGGGAAGTGTGAGTCCCTGTTAGTGTCACGGATTACCATGTGCGCTGCAAATGCCAGCTACCGATTCCAATGGAAGGATTCCCGTCTCAGGTATCTGGGGGTCCTAGTCAACAAGTGCCTGGTGCACATAGTGGGGGACAATCTAGACCCACTTAGGGAGTGAATGAGGTTGGGCTTCGCGAAATGGTCACATCTGAACCTCTCTCTCTGGGGCCAGATTCAAGTGGTGAGAATGGTTACCGTCTCACGGTTCATGTATTTATTAGGCATGCTTTCCTAATTGAAACACCTCTCAACACTCTGTCAGATGGACTAGAACATTAAGACCTTCATCTGGGGTCCAACGATGCCTCGCCTAGTGATACAGAAGCTTATTGCCTATAGTTCTGCAGGGTTATTAGGCCTGCCATCCATGGAGTATTACTGCATGGCCCAGTACCTAGCACAAATGGTGTACATGCATCCCAGAGTCCAAGATCCCTGCAGTGGATCATGACTGAAAATAGACTTCAAGAGGGCCCACAGGGATTGCAGACTCTATTTGCAGGTCATGTATGCCAACTGGATGTGAGTCTACAAGCTCCTTTCAGTGAATGCACACCTGCATGATAAGGCTCCCAGCTGTAACAAAAAATGTTATTCACATGGGGGGCATGCTTGTTTGGGACCCCTCGTTCAGAACTGGGATCCTAACCCTCACACACCTGCTCTCCTGTGGTGAACTAAAAGCCTTTGAGGCACTAGGGGAAGAATTTGGCATGCGGCCTACCTAACAGTGGCACTACATGCAACTACTTCATTGCTTGATAAGCAAACTAGGCCCCCAGTGCTAGACCATCCCCCACTGTCCATTGCTCTCTTACCTTAACACATGGGTCCGTTCAAGGCATAATGTTGGTATTCTGCAATATCCTGCTCTGCCACCTCTACTCCCAGCTGCAAAAAGCCAGGTACGACAATCAAAAGCAGTCTTAGAAAGCATAAATAATGGCTACCACCTAGATAGCATGTGGTTGGAGATTAAAGCCAATGTCATGATGTTATTAGTGGTCCCAGTTCCATGTCTGAAGCCAGTTTGATTTTATTTAGAGGAATTATGTTGTGGTCTTGGGTCCACAAACAAAGATCCTCCAGTACCTGTGATGCAAAGTACTTTTCTTCATTATCAAGTAGGGCTATTAGTCGGTAAGTGCATCGCTTAAATCTGTCATCCCCCCTTGACAACTAAGTTGACATTCATGCATCTCCAGGAATCTGGGATTGTCTGCGTTTCTAGGACGGTGTTGAAGACTGTGGTCAGTTTCCTTGCACATCTGTCTGTGAGGATCATAGTGCAAGCAAATTTGGAGGAATCTGCTTTGGTTGAGTGGTATTAGGCTGGGATGGCCTGCCCGTCATTTAAGGGAGGTTAGCACAGAATTGTGCTTCTATGTTAATTAACTCATTTAGCCTGTAATTATGCCAGACCTCATAGGATCTCATTTTTAAAACTCAGGTGCAATATGGTACCTCTCCACAATTCAGAAAAGGAACTGGAGCACAGACAGTTGTGCTCCCTGTGGTGTACAGGATACAGATATGGACCAAAGAGAATGCAAATTTACTACATTTACCTTTACTCTCTTGTATACAGGATACAGAAGTGGACCAAGGGAGGATCTGGTCTGGCACTGTGGGCTGTACTGTTCCCATAAGGAGCAGGCTCAAGGCTGATTTGTATATGGCATGATACAAACTGAGGTGGCATGGTGGGTGAAAAATTATGGATTGGGCAGCAACCCTGAATGATCACCATTGACTAAGATGAATTCAAGCATTCCCTCCATCATGTTGTTTTTTGATGCAATGTGTGTGATGGGTATGCCCAGACGTGGGGTCCCGTGCTCACTGTGACACTGGAATCAAGCTATACCTGGTTGATTAGCCCATATCAAGAGTGCAACCAGTCCTGGGTGGCTTGTATTCCGGTTCAAGAATGACCTGGCCTGGCAGTTCAGGCTGGACTGTTGCCATGAAAAGCAGGGTTAAGGCTGATATGCATATGGCTGGGTCCAAACTGAGGTGACATGATTGGTGAAAATCAATGACTTGAGATGCAGCCTGGGTGACCACTAGTGGCTGAGATTAATTCAACAATTACATCCATCATGTTGTTTTTTGATGCCCCAAGTGTGTCAGATGTGGGTCCTTGGCTCACTGTGCCAATGGGATCAAGATATTTCTGGCTCAAGAACCCATAATAGAGGTGAAACCGGTCCTGCGTTGCTTATATTCCACTTCAGGGAGTTCTTGCCCTGGCAGTTCGGGCTGGACTGTTCCCATGAGGAGCAGGGTCTAGGCTAATTTGCATTGTCTGGGTTCAAACTAAGGGGGGATGGTGGGTGTCACGGCAGAGGTGATGAATTGATTCTTTGCTCGTGAGTAAGGGGATGCGTCGATTTCTGGGTGCGCAGCCTTGGCTCCTTACTGCAGTGGGGGGATAATTTCACGCCCAGGGAAGATGCATGGAAAATCCAGAATGCTCTGCAATGATAAAACAGGTACTGCATCGATTTAGGAGGCACTGAGGCGATTCTGCAGCCATTTTGTTGATTTTTGCAGACGTTGCGTCAGTTTTCCAGCAAAGTGGATTTTCTCCCTCTGGTGAAGTCTTTGTTGGCCCTGAGACTTCTTAACAGGAGGCAAGCTCAGTTCAAGCCCTTTGAGAACACTTGTGGGGGAAGGCAAAGTCCTTCCAACAGAGTCATGGAGCAGCAGGCAGCAGGACAACAAGCAGAAGAGCACTCCTTCCAGAAAAGCAGTCCAGATGAGTCCTTTGGGTAGCACAGCAGTCCTTGTGATATAGTCCAGTTGTAGGTCCAGAAGTGTCTGATTTGAGGGGTCACAGACCCAGTATATATACCCAAAGGTGCCTTTGAAGTGGGGGGAAACTTCAAAGAGTGGTTTTGAAGTGCACCAGTTCAGCTTTCAACCCAGTCCTGTCTGCCAGGAGACATGCGGGAGCTATCAGTACTTTGTGTGAAGTCAGGTCATTAACTTTGAAGTGTAAGTGACAGACCCTCCATCCTTCCTGCCCAGGAAGACCAATCAGTATGCAGATGAATGCTGATGCAGCTGAGGTCCTGTCTTTATTGCTGTCTGGGTGGAATACACAAGGGAAGCTGTCAACCAGCACAGACCAGACATGGATTTGAGACAGGCTGTAAGACACAGAGAGCAGTAGGTGCAGAGAAATGCCTACTTTGTAAAAGTGGCATTTCTAAAAGAGTGATGTTAAATCCAGCTTCACCCTTACGCAGGATTTCTCACTACCGTTCCAACCATACCAAACATGACAATGCCACTCCTTTCAGATTAGAAATCCCACTGACCTTTGTTCAGCCTGACAGCCACTCTTCATAAGGGGCAAAAGATTTGGGGGGCATGGCCCCTCCGCCCTAAAGAACGGTCAGCAGCTGCTGGGTTGATTGTATTCTATTTTGGATCCTACAATAAAATACAGCATGGTATGGCCAAAGATGCTCATGTGATACTGCGCCAACATGGTGTTGGTTAACATCCTTCAGATAACCAGCAAAGGTTTCCCACAATAATATGTGCAGTAAAAATGTCATTGTTAAGCGTACAACAGTAGTGAAGGGTACCTACTGCCTTGCTGTTGCTCATGTGCCCACTTCTTGCATGTAGTTCATAGGTACCCTTGATCTGGCAGAATGGCAAGTATTTAGAGCAAAGACTAAAGGAAGACAATTGTAATGTTGGGTGGTAATTTCCACTAAAGTTTACTGTCTGGATTTCTACAAAATGTGTCTTGAGACCCTTAGAGGCGAGTTGCTGCGCTCTTTAAATCCTGATTTGATTTGATTTGATTTGGAGTGGCTGTCATTAAGATAAAATCCATGTTTCACAGGAACAGCGAATTATGGGTTTTCCTACCACTGAGGATTGTGCAGTATGAGCAACCAAACAAAGATGTTTCCCTTTTTCCATTTTTTAGTTGTAATATGAGTTTTTTCTTGCAGCTATAGCCAAAAACACTGGAAGAATTTACACAAAAAGTGCCATTGAAGTAAAACTCAGAAGGATTACCATTTCTGGTTTGGTGTAAATTTGTGGGTTCAAAATGCAATTACTTTGCATTCATGTAATTAGACAACATTTCAGCAAACTGGGCAAAAATATACATAATTACACAAAATAAATTTTTTTTATTTCACACTATGGTTTAGGATTTAGTACTTCTTTCTATCATCCAAGGACACACCTTGCACTGAAAATTAATGCAAAAAACGAAAGCACTGCAAACCACAGCCTCTTGTGTTCTGATATTCCCCTGCATTTGTGGGAACTTTTACCATGAATTGCGCATTCTGCATGTTATCACAAGTGGCATTATTTGGGGAATGTCAAGTAAATGGCATATTGCAAAATTCCCTAACACACAAATTAGGAGAATCACCCTGGAATAATTTAAGTGTTGCCCGACCAAGTTTAAATCTGTTCAAATAATTGTAAAGAAAAAACAGCATTTATTATGGTGCTGGGTGACTTATGAATGTTTAGCATTTTACAATATTTGTTCGTGCTTTATTCCCCAAACGGCCTCTCGCAAATCAGGGGACCACATGGTGACAATGTTGTAATTATTTTTATTGGTATGAATAAAATTAAGGGGAACAACAGTGAAAACAGTGAAAACAGTGACATGTAACTCCAACACGGACACCAGATTGAGATACAAACATAGAACGTGGTACATGCACTTGTTTCAAGCAATGCTAGCATATGGGGGGATAGGCAACAGAAGAGGTGAAAGAGGGAGGAAAAGGACAGGATGCAAGAAAATATGGAGGGGGTAAAGAGAGGGGATTTGGTGGAGAGGGAGCTGGGGGTTCGGGTGGTGTCTCTGGGTAGTAAAACATGGGGAGGGCAATGCAACAACACTATGGTATCGTCAGAGGGGAAGAGTCATGAGTCAATGTGAGTCAGGGCGAGCCAGGGGAGTTTAGATTGTCCCACAGAAAGAGAGACCATGTAAGAAGAATAAGGTCAGATTTGTCCACCAGGTTGTAAAATACTTTTTTATAGGATGCAGTTTTGTACATAGCTGTGAGCCGTTCCGCCACGCAACAGCAGTTGTGGGGAATGACAGTGTTGCAGAATACAGATCTTGGCACCCGTGGGGGCAGTGACGAGAAGGCACTGGGCATGGCCTGTCAGCTGGTGGAGATCTGTCAGGTCTTGGAGAAGAATCAGGGGGTTCGGGAGTGGTGAAGACACATCCATAAATTCCCGAAGCGCAGACCCCACTGCCGTGAAGAAGGGACGGATGTCTGGACAGTTCAGCAAGATATGGACAATATGACAGGGCGTGTCGCAGCGCCAGCAGGTAGAGTGAGGCAGCAGCCCTGCAGCCTGAAGCCAGCCTGGTGTCCAGAGGATATTTAAAAAAAGACGAGTTATATCTGGGTTTCCGAGACTCCCAGGTCAGGCCTATAGGAGTTCCGTCCAATCCTCCTTATCATACTCAAATTGCAGACAAGCCTGCTAGGACATCCTGTGCCTTGCGTGCTGGCACCACAGTTAATTAATCATTTCTGGCCGACATGCCCACAACATTAGAGTAACTCAGCTCTCACAGCTTGAGCCTCGGAGACCCATCTCTCACACTTACTATATACCCATGAAGTAATACTTCTGTTCAAGTAAAATTGGCCTCCAATATTTACTAGATAAATTAGACATATTCCACCACCAAAGAGATGACAATAATCTGGCAATTACCATCATATTATCATATATTGCCTTAAAAAGACTGATCAACCTTACCCTAAAAAAGCTATCAGCCATGGCTGACATGGCCGCATTGTCCAATAGATTTCATACTTGGAAAATGTTACAGAACTACAAGATTCTAAAATCACAGACTTTCCTTGTTTTCAGATAATCATTGTTCCTGCATTGATAGTTTCTGCTCTTTCTCTTTGGTAGTGTGCCAGCCCTTCCGCACAGACTCCCTAGGTAAAGGACAAGTGAATCAATTAGTTATCACGTATGTGGAGCATGTAAAGAGGACATGATCCACTTGGTTTACATACGCCTAGCTCTCAGTAGGACAGAAGGGAACTCTTGAGAGTGGCCTTAATTGTACGAGGAATTTGTTCAAGACTCCAAGCAATCCTTGCATGTCTTAACCCCATTGATCCTATTTTAATTTGTCATTTTACCAAACATATATTAATGATTAATCGAAAAAGTAATCACTGTTAAATGTACCCTGTTTTTGTACTGTTGCTCTTTGTTTTTGCTACCGCTTGTATGTAATGATTTTAATTAATTGAGCATAATGAACTTCTACTACTGATAGACAGATGTCTTAATCAAAAACCCCTGTTAATCGCATGCTTTAAAATCTGCATTCAACAGAGTTTAGGGGAAAGCTTTATGGGTTAAGCTGAGTCACTGAGGAATATCGCCAACTCTCTTGTGAGCAATTGAATTACTATATTCCAACACGTGTAAGCGTAAAACTGGGTGATGGGACCATCACCACAAGGAAAATACTGCAAGCAACAGCCTTAATTAAACCAGACTGCCTCTTAGCCTTGTTATATAATTTATATATTGCTAAGCTTAACACATCACAGGATAAATTTGCATTCTCTTTGCCTCAACACTAAACCCAAAGCTATCCTATGGTATGCAAGAAACATAGAGCCAGATTTACAGGGCTTTGCGCCACCAGTGGCGCTGTGAAGTGTGCCACATTTACAAGGTGACGCTCAGCCACATTTTGTGGCTTAAGGCTACCTTGTAAATGTGGGCCCCTCTGATGCAGTTTTCTGCATCAGAGGAGCGTCGAATGGGTGTTGCTATGGGTGTTCCACCGCAAAACCCATTGCTTTCAACGCTGCCCCAGGTTTAAAAGAAGGCGTAAATATGTGGCAGCTCTAAAAAAGAATGCCACCCAAGGGATAGCGTTAGCATGGCACAACAAAGAGGAATACTTTTATTTCTCCTCGGTTTTGCCTTTTCCATGTGTGCTGCATTCTGCAGCACACATAGGAAGAGCAACAGGCCATGAATGAATGTTCATGTGCAGGAAGGTTAACAATCATTTAAAAATGACGATTTGCTACTTCTATGTGTGCTGCATCTTGCAGCACACATAGAAGTGCCAAATCACTATTGTAGATTGTTTATGTGCAGGGACACCTTTCTGCACATAAACAATCCCCTCAATGCATTGGAGCTGGCAGCTAAATTTAGAGCCAGAGACACACTTTTCATGACTCAAAATGACCTAGAAATTAACATAAAAAAACTAAATTATTATCCTTCAGGACTCCACGATAAAAACAATTTAAACGGTTCTTTAATGAGGAAGTGGATACAACATCAACATACTACTATCTCGAAGTTACTTTAAGGTCACCTACCAAAATGTTAAGAACCGAGACCCATTCATTGATATTTGCATTCATATCACTACAAAAAAATGATGCCCTAAGTTCTTTGACTCCTCGTCTTAAAGTTATCTAGATCACATTTATTCCTTCATATGCATTCAAAATCTTGCGGGGATGCAATGCAAGATCCTGACCTGACAGCTTCCCGGCAAACACATTTAGGTATTTCTTCAACTAAACTCACCCTGCCTCGAATCGATCAGGAGAGCGGTCTATTGTTTTAACGCTAGACATGTAACATTTATTGAAATGCTTTTACTAAAAATGCACAAAGTAACAAATTGAGTTCTGATCTCTAGGCCGAATTCAGGAGATCCACAAAGCTAAATGAGTGAAAAAAAAAGTTTGCAATAATCCTTCAGCCTTCTTAAATTAATGATTTATTGGAGCTGGCTGGTTTGAAAGTACTGCAGTGACAGATGCTCAGCTGAAAAGCCTTTGCCACACAGGGAACAATACTTTACACATTTCCTTAGTCACCTGTGAGAAGGCTAGTTGCTTGATATAAAAGTGCATTGCAGTAAACTTTAGTTAAAGTAGGTTGTATGACAGAATATGATCAAAAATATTGTTTATCAAAATAATATGCTCTCTTTTTATGAAGTAAATGACAAAAATATAGGCCCTCATTATGACCCTGGCGGTGAGTGATAAAGTGGCGGGAATACCGCCAAGAGGCTGGCAGTGGTTACTGCCAAATCATGACCATGGCGGTGATAACTCCCATCGACAGCCAATGTACCACACCAGCCGTCAGGGCTGAAAGAACATTCACCAGGGCGGTAGCCGTCAACAGCAAGGCGTAAGATAAAGTACAGCCCACCATATTATGGCCCTGCAATCCACCACTTTTTTCAGGGCGGTACCAACGCCATCGAAAGCCTGGCGGAAATGCATCAAAGAAGAGCAAAGACTCACCATCGGAGACACAGGGAAGAACAACACCCCCATGGAACCGTAGCAGTAAGTCTTCCCGATGCTCATCTACGTCATACTCCACCTGGTTCACCAATGCCAACAAAGACGATGACGGTGAGTACATCCGCCTAGCACACGAGGGAGGGAGGGAGGGAGGAAAACAAGAGTGACACACACACACAAACACAACACACACCCGACACACACACACCATACACACAACCAGCTGCACATGAAAAACAATGGCACACATACACAGCACAATATTGCAAGGACAAGAATGCAGTGATTAGAATATATTGATATAAACAGCTAATAAATACACCAATTGTACGTGAAACAGATATGTACAAATGTACACAAAGGGCCAATGCCCAGTCCAATGTACCAAGGGCCCACATGGCCACAGGGCACAGTCCAAGGCACAACATGAATCTTGACTTCATCTGGATAGAACTCTGCAGAGGCATCAGTTGGCAACTGGGCAGGCACCTCATGGGGATGGGGAGGTGGGGGCACCTCAGCCAAAGTAGGGAACAAGCCCAGTGGTTCTGGAGGGGGCTCCATGCCCATTACTCTGTGCTGGGGAGTGCAAGGCCACAGTCTCTCAGGAGGGTGTCTTTCCCACTGGTTCTGGAGGGGGCTTCATGCTTATTACTCTGTGCTGGGGAGTGCAAGGCCACAGTCTTCCAGGAGGGTGTCTTTCCCACTGGTTCTGGAGGGGGATCCATGCCCAATACTCTGTGCTGTTGAGTGCAAGGCCACAGTTTCTGGAGTGGATGTTTTCCCACTGGTTCTGGAGGGGGGTCCATGCCCATTACTCTGTGCTGGGGAGTGCAAGGCCACAGTCTCTGGAGTGGGTGTTTTTCCCACTGGTTCTGGAGAGGGCTCCATGCCCATTACTCTGTGCTGGGGAGTACAAGGCCACAGTCTCTGGAATGGGTGACTTGCCCACTGGTTCTGGAGGGGGCCCCTCATACAGCAGTCCCTGGAGGGTGGCCCACATGCCCTCCGCTGGCGTTATGGCTGCACTGTGTCATCTGGTGGTGAATGCTGAACTGTGGTAGCAGGTGGAGGTGCCTCCCACCCAGCTTCAGCTGTTGATAAGGGTTGAATTGTGGTGGCAGGTGGAGGCGCCTCCTGGGCAGCCTCAGCTTGTGGTGAGGGTCGAACTGTTGTGGCAGGTTGAGGTGCCTCCTGGGCAGCCTCAGCTGATCGTGAGGGCTGAACTGTGGTGGTAGGTGCCTCCTGGGCAGCCTCTGCTGGTGGTGAGGGATGCACTACCTCAGCTGGCGGTGTGGGCCCCGTGACCACTGGTGGTGGTGGAGGTGTCACCCTGACAGCCTCTGCTGGAGCTGAGGTCTTTTTCCACTTCATTGAATCAGGCATGGGATCCTTACCCCTCCTGGCAGGGGTTGAGTGCTCTTCCCCTTCATGGCAGGTTGTGCGTGTTCCTTAGCCTTCCGGGCAGGAGTCGAGGGCTTCTTCCCCTTCATGGCAGGAGGTGCAGGCTCCTTCCCCTTCATGGTAGGAGGTATGGATCCTTAACCTTCTTGGCTGGTGGAGTGAGATCCTTTAATGACTTGCCACCACGAGTAGGTGGTGCCACCACTGTCTGTGTGGACTGTTTGGCTAAGGTGCTGGTCTTAGTCGTTGGGACCCTGCTTTTAAGGGCAGGACGGGGGAGGAGGAGGGAAGAGGTCAAGTTGGGTAAGGAAAAGCTTCTTAGGTACCTTGGGGCAGGAGGAGGGAGGAGGGAGGAGGGATGGGAGTGGACATTGAGGGAGTGGTTGTAGGAGGTGTATGTCTGCTGGATTTGGGTGCAAGTACAGGTGCATGGGCATTGTGCTGATGTGAGGTGGATGGCTGTTGGGTGTGTGAGTGCTTGCGTTTGTGTCCTATGGGGGGACAGACAGGGTGGGAGAGGACGCAGGGGATGCGTGCATGGATATTGTGGAGGTGTCTGCTAGTGAGATGTGGATGCTGGTGGTGGATGTTGATGCAGTGCATGCAGGTGTGAGTGTGGACAAGATTGTGAGAGAGGTGGAGGTGGAGGAGGAGGAGGGGGAGACAGTGGAGGCAGTGGATGTGGTTGTGTCCGCAACTGTCTAGTGCTTGGGTGAGTGCTTGTGGGATGAAGTGTGGTGCCTGTATTTGACTGTGCCACTCTGTTATCCTGTGTGCATGCTCGTCTGCATGTGTGCATGGGATGGGTTGGGGTTGAGGAGACTTGAACTGGGAAGTGGTAGTTGGAGGGGGGACGGTAGGAATAGGGACAATGGCTTCTATCAGAGAGGAGGCCAGAGCCTCAATCGATCTCTGTCGGTCCGCCAATCGACTGTGAATGCCCTCCAGGAATGCATTGCATTGCTGCATCTGGGATGCCAGCCCCTCTTTCTGTACCTCCAGCCAACAGGCCACCCTGAACGTGTCCAAATACACATGTGTCATCTCTCATATGATGTTCACTCAAATGGGAGTGAGCAATCTACATTTAATGTTCAACTCAGAGACGTGTCGGTCTACCTAGCTTGCTCTTGTCCTGGTAGCCGAAAATGAAACAATTGAGGTCAGGAATGACACCCTACCAGGTTTGTACATCAAGTATTTCTAAGGCAGTAAGCTGCTACATCCAGATTGGTAGTGCAAGTTAACATATTGACTCAGCACTGCTCATATGACGGCTGCAGCTACATATACAACAAGTTGTGTGTTTGCCTGTATCTCACACAATTAGGCCTTGGAATGGTCAAATACACATGTCTTCTCTCCACTGTGTTAGCTAAACTGTTTCTATGAGGCCATATTCATTCCCTAAGCTAAAATACAACTGATCAGCCCATTTAATGAGCTGCTTAAGTCTAATAGTTTCTGCATGTTTCACACGTCATGCCAACTCCTTCAATACCGCTGTAACATAGCACAATCAACAAATCTAACACTTAAGAGTGTTCAAGGTCTCTACTTACAGTGACACAAAACCTTTGGATGCAGATTCCACTCTTCAACCAATAATAATGCACTCTATTTCTCAGAAGGTTGAGCTGGCACAGCACCTGGCCAGACATTGTCTACCGACCAGACTCCCAACTCACCTCTGGATGAAGCCCTTAGTGATGACGACACTCCTAGACATGTGGACGTGGATGTCACTCCTGGCCCATCTGGGCAGCCTAGTCAGATGGCAACATTGAGTCTTTCTGTGCTTACAACATCTCCCACCCCAGTTGCTTTAACTTCACACCCAACAATGTACCCCCCAACCTGTGTACCTAGCACAGTTGCTACCATCTTGTGCCCTCCCAGTCCTGGATCCTGTCCTGGGTCCTCATCCACAATGAAACACTACACACCAATGTAGCTTCTGGAGAGTAATCTCCTTAGGAGTGACTGGACCAACACATTTACACTCTGCAAGATTGACTCACTTTATACAGTCTCTACAGGGATCTACCATAGTACAGGCTTCACCTTTACACTTTAGTGACAATGAAAGGGCTGGCATTGTGGGTACAAAAAGTGTTTTCCCTGTGTATGTGTGGACATGTGGCCTACCAAATGCAGACTCATGCCACTTCAGGGTGGGTTTCTGTGGTAAGTACATGTACCACCTAACACTCTTTTGGACATATGTGTGTAGAACCCACAGAGATGACATCCAACATTCAAAGGTATGTATTGTACAATTTCTGCTATGTAACCAAGCTACTGAGTCACATGTCACGACCTCCCAAGAATGTACACACTGTCTGCACTGTGGGTCTCTCATTTGTGCAATAAGCTTATACAGGACAAATATTACTTCTGTGAAGGTGACAACAGAGCTGTGGGAGTAAGGGATCTGTCATGAGTCAAAGACACACATTGACAATGATGCAAAATGCACAGAAGAACTAGCTATGGGATTTACCTCAGTACCCATTCCCAATCTAGACAATGGACTACGACATTCAAGGCATTCATTGACACTAGAGCTAGCTACCTGACAGGATCTGCAGGTCCACAGGGAGTGGACACAGTGACACAGTTGCATAGTCACAGTGGCTTGTGTGACAACCTGAAGGGCAGAGTGAATCATGATATGCCTTCCAGACAGCAGTTTGGCAAGGCCAGATGTGAGGCGAAAGATTTGTGGCACTATATACATCGCTTGCAAGATCCTCAATTGACTCATACAAGATGCATACACAGCTCATGCTGTCAAGCAGATACATGTTGTCTAACATGTTTACAGCCATCATAAACAAAGAAATGCTATAGGATGGCAGTAAAGTCACCTTGTCTAGTTCTGTGCATCCATCACAACGAGGATCTAGGACCCCAAAAAACATCACACAACATGCAATGTGAATGAACACATCAAATAGTACTGGTCACTAATACCTGCACCATGTACATCCTATTGACAACAGGCACACAAGAAGTCTAACTGACACACAGAGGCACATTATAGCCTGTGAGGATGGAAAAGATGGCATTGAACATTCTTATTTGTGCACATGAGGTACTCACCTGCTCCTCTGGTGAGCCATAGAGCTATCCATACAGGGGAAGGAGATCGCTCACAAGCCCCTCCAGATCTCTATAGGGAGAAGACAGGGGGCCTTTCACCTGCTGAATGTGGCATACTTGCTCCCAGAGGTGGCACACAGCAGCTGCAGTAGTGCAAGTGTTGCTGGCAGCAGTGTCAGGAGTCAAGTGACTGATTTTGCACAATACGGTGGATACGTACGCCACCTCGGCAGTCATCACTGCTGACGGACAGAGCCACTGGGTCACGACCGCCACAGGCAACAGCGTTAGCCTATGGCTGTGTCCTCTGTGGCGGGAGCCACCTACCGAGCAGACAACTTCCACCAGTGGTCCCGGGCAGTTTCTAAAGTCTAGTGATGTCGGTCAGGCATCTGCCATGTTGGCAGTTTGAAATACTGTATATGGCCCTGTAAAAATGCATCACAGCTACAATAAATGTTTTGGATCATAACAAACATCCTTATTCTGTCTTGTTATGTAGGTCCTACTACACAAGCACCAGTGTAGTGTGTTACAGGGTATAGATGCCATATGACGGTGGTGCACAGTCCACCACCACTGACAGTATTGTTGGCGGGTCAGAAAATACAGTCACATTTCATGGGGCTATTGTGTAGCAGATAGTTGGGTGTCCCTGAATCCATGTTGAGGACATATGTTGACAACCATGGGGGTCACATTTCACCCTTGTGTAGTTGCCAGCTGTGATGTGTACTGGGCTACATGTCTATCCAGTCAGAAATGCTTTGTCACATGTTATTGTTGGCATGCATCATGTATGTTACTGTGGACACAGTAACTAATGTTCCAAATCATGTCTTCTCACACATAGGTTCCCTGGGAGGGGGAGGATGCAACAGCCTCCTGTCTACCGTCCATTGCCAGACCTTCAGACCATGGTGAAATGCCATGTCATCCCACTGTACCGTCTGAATAGGCAAGCAATAGTGGATTTATGCCATCAGTTGGAACCAGATCTGATTCCAGCTAATGCTAATCCAAACTGCATACCACTGATTGTACAAGTCACGTCAGTGTTGCACTTCCTGGCCACAGGGTCCTTCCAACATACAGTCGCACTCTGCTGGTTTTCCCTAACCTATGTTCAGTGTGCTCTTGAGAGATTTCCAATCAGCAAAGTCGAAACATATTGACAACTATCTCAGGTTCCCCCAGCTTGAGGATTTAACCAATGTCAAGGCTGACTTCTATGGTTTTTCCCACCTCCCACATGTGGTGGGGGCCGTTGATGGCACACATGTTGTCTTGGTGCCACCACACGCCAATGAACATGATTATCGCAACAGAAAAAACTTGCATTCCATCAACATGCAAGTTGTCTGTTTAGCAGATCACTACATCTCAAATGTGTGTACCTGTTATCTTGGATCAGCCCATGGTTCCTTTATAATTGGGAACAGCACCATACCCCAGCTGATGTCACAACTGCAACCAAAGAGAGCCTGACTGGTTGGTAAATCATGTCTGTCCTGATTGTGTATGTGCAATGTCAGGTGCTATAATCAGGATGTTAGTTGCCCTTATGTCCCATTCCTTAACACAAGACTCAGCATATCCTTGGTCCTTGGTTACTGACTCCGCTGAGAAATCCAACTATGCCAGGGTAAGTCCGCTTCAATTAGGCCCATGGACGAATATGGCGGGCAGTGGAGTGGGCTTTTGTGCTTCTGAAGGCCAGATTTCGGGGTCTGAACAGGACTGGTGGACCCCTCCTCTACTCACCCGGAAAAGCATGCTCCACAACATTGGCTTGCAGAGGAATATACTGTACATCCCAGAGGTGAGGGAGCCTGCAGTTCCATCAGGTGAGAATCCTGAAATGCCAACTGGAGATGACAGTGATCAAGAGGAAGTAGCTGACTTAAAAGAAGATCTCTTTCACAGCTAATTCTCATGAGTGTAAGTATGTTATTTTATGTCATGACTGTGCATGTACAATGACCTGTAGTTGTGAGAATAAGTGGAGTTTGGTGTTTTCCAAACGGCTAGAGAACTGATACACTGCAAGAATCAGCTAAAGGCTCATTTATAAGATAGCTTTTGACACATCCCCACCATGATGATGTTGCTTTGTTTGTGTCAGAATTATAGCAATGTACTTTGTTTTCCAGATGCTTGCTATGTGACTTGTGTCATATGTATGGTTTCAAGTCTATACTCTTTGTTTTGTTATTTACACAGGTACCTTCACCATGACATCTTCATGTGGGCATTTTAGAGTTGTGACATTGACAGGTATGTGATGCTGTTCAGACATACAAAGTGGACATGGATTGTTCCAGGTAATGCAGGTCACATAGTATAATATGTTCAATTACTCGGTATGAAACAATCATTTAAGTTTCCACAAGTTCAGACATATTGACAGCCAATGTGCTGAACACTGTAATAAATGTTTTCAGTTACCAGACACTTGTATGCATGTGTTTGTGTGGTATGGTTGCAATCTGAGCTGGAAACTGTGTAAATGCAACATACCTATCTGAAACAAGTACCTTAGCTCAGCATCGTATGGTTCACATGGTCTGACATATCCACATGTCTCAATATGAAAGCAAAATCAGCAGACAATGAATCAGTGATGGGTGATTTTATTGTGAAGCTACTAATAACAGAAAATGTATGTGTCATGAATCAGCCAAAAAAATATGTGAAGGGGTCAGTCATGGTTAATGTGGTGGGGATCAGTCCACAGGGTGAATGTGTGGCCCACAAAGGAGGACATTAAAGAAGAGGTCACTTGCTGGCAGTGGTGGGAGTCTTGCCATCCGCTCCTCTGTATTCTTTGCTGGATGTTCCCGTCCGGGTGAGGGGTGATTAACTGCTACAGAGGGAGGGGTGTCTGTGGCTGGTTCTTCCTCTGGCAGGGCCTCCCTTCCTGTGGCTGGCACCTATGTCAATAGGCCTGCTGTTGATCAGCCAAAGGAAGGGGAAACTGGTTTTGAAAAGTCCTTCTCAGGGTGGTATGTATGTTGCTCAATACCCCTCTTAGGGAGGCATTGTTGGAATTGTGGGCCTCCATCTGTACACGCATGTCCCTCTGTAACTGCTTGATTTCCCAGAGTTTAGTTAACACCTGGCCCATCATGCCTTGGGACTTCTGATGGAACCCCAAGACGTGGCTGATGGTGTCCTGGCCAAGAACAGCCCGAGTGGCCTCACCCCAGTGGCCCAGAGCATCCCTCCCACACACTCTAGTCCCACGAGCCTATGTCCTTGACACAGGGTGCCCTCTCAAACTTGTTGCTAGATCCTCATTGTCCAAAGTGTTGTGCTGCAACTCAGGATCCAGGACCGAGGGCACAAGATGGTGGACACTGCGGTAGGGACACAGGTTGGGGGGTGAATGGTTTCTGGTGATGTTGATGGACGAGGCTTGGAAGGTGACTTTGTGGCCACAGTGAGACTCACTGCTGCCAGCTGACCAGGTTGCCCAGATGGGCCAGAACTGTCCTTCACATCCAGAAGTCCAGGAGTGCTGTCATCACTCAGGGCTTCATTCAGGAGGGAAGTGGTAGTCTGTATGGTGGCCTCCGTGTACCCAGCAGAAGCTCGACCTATTAATGAAAAATGTACATTGTTACTGGTAAATTGTGAAATCTACCTTCAAAGGTTTTGTGTTACAGTAAGCAGCGCCACTGGAACACATGGAACAGGGTGATTTGACATGATGTGTGAAGCATGCCAACCCAATTCAACTCAAGCAGCTGATAAATTGCACTTTGGAAGATGGCCAGAAATGTACATTTTGCCAACAGTGCCGGCAACACAGTGGAGAGGCAAGATATAGCTTTGATAATTTGGAGACCTAGTTGAGTGTGATGAAGGCAAACCCAGGACCTTGTGGTATATGTGATGAGAGTCATCATGTGCACAGTGCTATGTCAATGTGCCTGCTGCAGATATCATTCTGCTGATGCATCTTCAGGCCTTAGGATCACTTGTTGTACACACTTGGTATGGTGTCATTCCTATTCTCAATAGTTCCATCTTGGGTTAGCAAGTCAAGATGGAGCTAGGTAGACAGACATGTCTCTGAGTTGAGCATGATCTGTATCTTGATCATTCCCAGGTGAGTACACTTAGATTGAGAGTTGACAGACAGGGGTATCTGGGCAAGTGGACACTGGGCTTGTGGTTGGAGTTAGAGAAACAGGGCCTATTGAGCTCTGCAGTCAGGTCACCCCCTCTACTTCCCAACACTTGAAAAATGGTATACTCCCAGGTGAGTGAGGAGCATTAGAAAGATTACAAACAAGTGTGTTTGGTCAAGTGAACACTGAGCTGGTGGTTGGAGTTACAGAAACAGGGTGAAGTAATCAAGGAGGACGGTAAGCGCAAATCACCTTTATTTTACAACGGTAAAATAAACTCCACTTGACAGTCTCCAAGCGCCCCCCAATACCCTGCTCCGTCCAACCGTCCTCGCCGTCGTCCCTCTCCTCGGCGTTTTCCTCGCGCCGCCGTCCAAACGCCTAGCAACCCCTTCACCATCGGGGTTCTAGTCGCGAGGCCGTGCGCGAGGGTACGCACGTAAATACAACATTGAGTTTTTTTTGTGTTTTTTTTTTACAATATTAACAAACCTCCCCCTAAAACAAAAACAAAAGAACTAAGACATTAAAAAACATTAACATTGATTCAGTTTGCAGAAAAATCATGCAGTATGCAGAATTGTAACTCGTTCCGTCTATGACAGAGTTTCCAAGGTAACTTTCGTACTCTAACACTCCTGCGTAACACAAGACCCTCATCTCCACTCTTATTCACGTCCGATCTTAACATTGACTCTCGCTTGGTGACAGCCTGAGGATCCCAGTTCCCCTTCAGTTTAACCACCTTGGATTTGTTCCACCACTTGTTGCCTGGGACCCTCACTGCATTGCCCAAAACACGTTCAACACAAACAGGTTCGGAAAATTTTGCTTTACCTTTCTTGACAAACGTTGGCAGTTTTATCACTACCCAATCACCTTCCACCAACAATGACTCTTTAGCCCCTTTCTTATTGTCAAAATATCTCTTTTGTGTAAACTGCTTGTCTTCCACATTGGCCTTGATAACATCAGCACGCTCTCCAACTAGCATTTGTTCAAAAAACTTAGACATCCACCCAGGTTTGATTTGGGTATTGGGCTTTCTCCCTTTCAAAGCTTCAAAAGGAGATACCCCAGTGGTAGAATGAGGAGTTGTTCTATAAAACCAAAGCATAGCTTGTACAGATGCCAACACATCACACCCATTCTTCAGAGCCCACCTGATACAGTCCCCCACAACACGGTTGAATCTCTCCACCAAACCATTTGTTTGAGGATGATAGAGGGAACATCTCAGGTGTTTGACTGAACCTTGGTTCAGAAATGCTTTAAACTCATCAGACACGAACTGAACACCATTGTCCGAAATAATTTCTTCTGGAAAGCCCTCATTCATAAACACTTCTCTTAAAAAGGTGACTAAAGATCTAGCATTAGGCTCCTGTACAAATTTGACATAAGGCCACTTTGAGAAATAATCCACTACTACATATGCATACCGTAGTCTGGAATTAAGTAAGTGAAAGGGTCCCACCATATCCACCCCCAACTTCTGCCACGGACCTCCAGGACACGGAATAGGCATAAGGGGTGGTGTGGCAGTTTTCAGACTCTTGTCAAAATTTGAACATATCGCACAATTTTTTACCAAATGCTCAATTTCACTGTCCATACGTGGCCACCAAAAGTTTTCACGTATTCGTCTTTTGGTCATAGTGGTGCCCAAAAGACCTTCATGCGCCTTCTTCACTATTAAACTCCTCAATTCCTCCGGAGGAATGAGTTTATCATTTCTCAAGAGAATGCCCTCCTCAATTGTAAGTTCATCTGAAATTTTCCAGAATGGCTGGCTCGCCAACGTCAAGTCTTTCTCATAAGGCCATCCTTCAGCAATGAACCTCATTACAGCACACAACTCATTATCTCCAGCCAACTTTTCCTTCCACTCTGTCTCAGAGCAAACACAGACTTGGTCAACCTCAACCGTTGCAATCATACAACATTCATCGTCCACCATCTCATCCGTCGTTGAGCTCAACTGCCTGGGAAATCTCTTATATTCCTTCCGCCAGGAATATGCATGACCTCAAAATCATATTGCATGAGCCTAGCTACTAATCTAGCAATTCTAGGTGTGCCTGTCTTATCATTAGTTCCTTTTAATATTGAAACCAAAGGCTTGTGATCCGTCTTTAATTCAAAATGCCTTCCCCACACATCGCTTCTGAATTTTTCGATGGCCCAGACACAGGCCAGCAACTCCTTTTCAATTACGGAGTAATGCACCTCTGGCGCCCTTAAAACTCTGGATGCGAAGCCAATGGTGTTTTCATCACTCCCAACAGTTTGAGTCAACACAGCCCCCAATCCAATATTGCTGGCATCAACTGTTAGACAACATTGAAACCTTTGGTCATACGGTTTTAACACTTTGGCTTGAGTTAAGTGGACTTTGATATCTTCAAACGCTCGTTCACACTCAGCACTCCACTCAAAACTGGTCTTATCCTTCAATAGATTTGACAAGACTCTAACCCGACTAGCATACTCCGGTATGAACCGGGAGTAAAACTCACACATGCCTAAAAACGCTTTCACCCCAGCTTTGTCAGTAGGCGGAGGTGCTGCCTTAATAGCATCAATTAGACCAGGTTTCGGGCTAACACCCTCCTGACTAATCACATGACCCAAATATTCCACAGAGGATTTCATGAATTGGCACTTTTCCCTTCTAAGAACGATGCCATGATTCTTGAATTTCTGCAACACCTGTCTGAGGGTCTTGTTATGTGTCTGTAGATCAGGGGCGTGAATTAAGACATCGTCCTGAAACACCAGTACATTGGAAATACCTTTCAACAATGTGCACATAATCCTTTGAAACACTGAGGCTGCAGAAGCCAACCCGAAAGGCATGCGACAAAACTGGAAAACACCACAAGGCGAAACAAATGCTGTCAAATACCTGGAATCGGGATCCAGCTCCACCTGATGATATGCACTGGCCAAATCTAACTTCGTAAACACCTTCGCGCCTTTAATGGTAGACAACATTTCCATTATATTAGGTAAGGGATGAGAGTCCACCCATATCTCCCTGTTTAGCGCTCTCAGGTCCACACAAATCCTCAACTCTCCATTCTTTTTCTTCGCTACGACCAGTGGAGAAAGCCACAAAGAGGACTCAATGGGTTCTATGGTCCCCTTGTTCTGTAAACTTTCTAATTCTCTTTCCAGATCTTCTCTCACACTGAAAGGCACCGACCTAATCTTATGCTTGACAGGGGCAGCATGCAATTTTACTTTTATCTTATGTTTAAAACCTTTCAGCTTTCCCAACTCTCCTGAAAAAACTTTGGGAAACTCGTTGAGTAGACCTTCAATCACATCCGTTTCTCTAATCACTGCAACCTGTTCCAATGTACCTGGTCGCAACACCTTACCAAACAAACCCTGATGGAACCAACCTAAAATGTTCAAACCTTTAGCCGCTACATAAATTTTCCCATGTATACGTCTCCCCCTAAACTCAAGTATATCCTCAAAAAAACCTTGAAGCTCAATCTTCCTCCCTTCATAAGACACTGGAGCCCTGTCTGGTGGCTCAAGAGCGCGATCTTTCCAATTCTGGTTGAACAAGTCGAGAGTAATCATGGTGATCCTATCCCCTGAGTCCACCAGCAAACGCAAGGACTTGTTTCCAACTCTAACACACACATACGGATCCACACAGTTATCAGGATCACCAGACTTAACCACACCACTATCAACAACTAAAACCATATCCTGAACCTCTCCCATGAGGTGTTCAACTGCTTCTTCATTCTCATCCATCACTGTCACAAGAGATTCACGTTTGCCACCTTTACACACTTTAGCAAAATGCCCAACCTTGCCACAATTCCTGCATTGGATATTCCAAGCAGGACAAGACTTAAACCCTTTTTGATGAGGCATATTTCCACATCTAAAGCAAACATTTTTTTGTTTGAAAAAAACATTAGAATTAGCAAACTTAATGTTCTTCTGTCCACTTGTTTTAACTACTGGTTTTTTATCTTCTCTGTTGGTGACGGCGTTGACCCTGGTAGCTGCTGTCTGTTCAATTTCTCTGGACGACTTGATCGCCGATTCGATGCTCTTTGCAATTTTTATGGTTTCAGTCAATGTTGGATTGTCCAATGATAACAATTTCTGTCTGATAGACTTGTCTGTCCCTTGGCAAATAAATTGGTCTCTGATGAGTTGATCACCCAGCGCTTCAAACTGACATTCCGCAGCCAGAAGACGCAACGCCGAAATGTAAGTGTCAACATCTTCGCCAGAACGTTGTTCTCTCTTAAAAAACTTGTGCCTGGCCACCACCAAGCTGGGAGGAGCATCAAACCTGACGCTCATTTTCTTCACAGCTATTTGGTACTCATCCATTTCACCATCGGCCAATTGTAAGTCCGGTAGGTACTTAAAAATAGCCCTCCCTTCAAAACCAATGGAATGCAGGAAAATACATTTTTTGCGTTCAGGCCTGTACCGTGATGCCCCTATCGCCCCTAGGTACGTCTGGAAGGCATCGTACCACTGCTTCCATACTATATGTGGTTCGCCAGGGCTCTCTAGAAATGGTGGTGGAGGGAGAACAGATTGCATGTTGGACCCAAAAATAAATTGCAAAACAAATATTCCTAGAAACAGGAACAAAAATTGTAACCCCCTTTCCTTGTAAACCTTTTTGTATGTTGAATATAAATAAATAATCCAACCAGCCCTTATTGCTTCCTAGCTAGTTGAATCATGAATAAATAACTCCTCAAATGCATTCTAAATGACCATTATGCGTATACAGAGAGTATAGGTGTTCCTTTCCTTTTTAACTTTTTAGCAAACTTATTTCTGAATGTACAATGGAGGCGTTGCAGACCCAAATCCTTCTTCATCAAAGGTTCATCTTCAATTATGTAACCTCTCCACATCAAGACACAAAAAGGCCATTTCTATAGCTGGTTGGCGTAATACAGGAAGAAGAAACTCCTCCCACTGGGTGGAGTAAGCCAGATCCAAACAATAAGTCTGCTGTCTTCGTGTATATCCTCCACGATCGTGCTGGCACACGAATTAGGCGTTGGGGGCAAAGTTGAAAATAGCTGTTAAACAGCTGATCTGTGGGCTCGCTGTGCCTGGAGACCGGACCACCTCGTCGCCAAAATGAAGTAATCAAGGAGGACGGTAAGCGCAAATCACCTTTATTTTACAACTGTAAAATAAACTCCACTTGACAGTCTCCAAGCACCCCCAATACCCCGCTCCGTCCAACCGTCCTCGCCGTCGTCCCTCTCCTCTGCGTTTTCCTCGCGCCGCCGTCCAAACGCCTAGCAACCCCTTCACCATCGGGGTTCTAGTCGCGAGGCCGTGCGCGAGGGTACGCACATAAATACAACACAGGGCCTCTTGGAAGTTGCAATTATGGCACTCGCTCTACTACATGAGCTATACACAGGGTATCCTCCCAGGTGAGTACACTTTAATGGAGAGTTGAGGAAAAGGGGTATTTGGACAAGTGAACACTGGGCTAGTGTTTGGAGTTACGGACAGCAGGTTTCCTGGGAGTTGCAGTCAGGTCACTCCCTCTACTGCACACACTATACACATGATATCGTCCCAGGTAAGTAAACTTCAATTGAGAGTTAGCAAACAAGGGTATGTGGACAAGTGAACACTGGGCTTGTGTTTGAAGTTAGTGAAACAGAGCTTCTGGGAGTTGGAGTCATGTCACTTCCTCTACTGCACACTCTATACAAATGGTATCCTCCCAGGTAAGTAAACTTCAATTGAAAGAATACAAAAAAGGTGCTTTGGTAAGGGAATACTGTGCTGGTGGTTGGAGTTAAAGAAACAGGGCCTGCTGCGAGTTGCAGTCAGGTAACTCTCTCTACACACACTAGGCAAATTTTGGGTATTAAATATCTCTATGCAGGCTGAATTTAGGTTTGGGCATACATTTCTATGGTGAGACATACCATGGGTCCTGGGATGACTTGTTGATATTGTAAGACTTACAGGCACTATTTTGACATATGGCACGTGATGGGCCTTGGTAGCTGTGATGTTGGCTCAGGCAATGCAGATTGACAGTATTGACAGATACTCTGGGTATTGAATGTTGGTGAAGTATATGAACAACACATTGGCAAAGAGAAGCTGTAAGTGTGTACAGCATTGCAGTTTTGTGACAGTTTTTGTTTTGTGATTTACTGGTCTCCACTCAACCAGGTATTCCTGTCAAACCCTCAGGACACAGGCTGGCCAAGACCTTCTCCTACCAAGGAAAGAGTATTAATGGGCCACTGAGGGGGGCACCATCATTCTTCTTGGCCTGCAGCTGGTGCCTGGAGACCAGGGAACTGACCTTGTCCTTCAGGTTGTTCCATCTCTTCCTTATGTCCTCCTTTGTGCACAGCGCAGTACCTACAACATTTACTCTGTCAACTATCCTGTCTCACATTTCCATTTTTGTACCTAGAGGAGTGTGCTTGACTTGGGCTCCAAATAATTGTGGCTCTACTCTAATGAGTTCATCCACCATGACTGTCAGCTCATCCTCTGAAAAATGTGGAATTTTTGATCGCGACATGACTGAAAAATAAGGGGGGTGGCAGTGACTAACTGAACAAGACAAATGAATATGGTGAAAGAAATAGACATGTGTGAAGGTTTTAAAATGTGATAGTAAAAAAAGGGCTCCCATAACAGAGAATGGATGACAAGATGTGTGGTCTGTCTTGCAGTGGCTATGCAAAGGACTGTGGTATGTGGAGGGGTGTGTTTTATAGTGTTATTTGCAGGTGTGTCCACTAAGCCAGTGTGTGCCAGCTGTGTTGTTTTTGAATTCATACTATGTGCACTTGTCAGTTGCTTTGGTGGACACGGACTGCAGCGTTCGACTGTCACTAGCTGACCACCACGAGTAGATCACCACTTTGTCTGCGTGTTTGTGATAGGCTCGTGGTTGGCCGCAGCGATGACTGCGATGGAGGTCAGATCAACTAGTTATAGGCTGCCGTACAGCTGGCGGTCTGCCTTTTTTGCTTGGTGGATGGTAGCCCTGCCTGTATAACTCGTAATACGGTGGGCTTGGGACCGCCTGTGTCACGGTCTTTTTAGGAATGCCAACATGGCGGTTTGGCTGTACGACTGCCAAACTAGTAATCAGGCCCAAGTTCTCCTATTTTATTAATTGGACAACATCACTCATGCAATTGATTGTGTGAACTGTGATTCTGACTTTCCTCTGTGCAAATGTTTACAGATCATGTAGCATGCATGCGTGTGGTGTTGCAAATATTTGAGGCACTTTGGAGGACCTTGTGGCTGGGGGCTGCTTTGTATTATGGTAATGTTTTGTAATCAAAGCTGTTGTTCAAGCACATGGACTGACCCAATTTCTATTTGCCATTTCAGTATTATCACACACAAGTAGAGGAGACAGGGCCAACATCAGTGGGGAATTAGCTGGCCACTGTACCTCCGCCACCAAGACATCAGACACAGAGGGACTCTGTGGCCTAGAGGGTGAGGGGAGTGCCACGGAGGAGACAGGCTCCACACCAGTGTCTTTTGAGTGGATCTCCAGTGTACACTCCCCACTGGTGGTGGAACACACAGGACCTGCACCTGGTCCATCCTTGTCTGCCACCCCAATTCCATCTCCACTCTCCCTGTTGCTTCCCACCCAGTTGGTCGGACCCACTCACCCAGAAGGGTAGCCAGCTCCTTCGCGCCAGCCACCTCACACCCTGCCCCTATTACCCCTACTGCCCAGAGTGTGGCTCGTGACCTTCTGAGGACCATCTCTTTAGATCAGACTGCCATTCAGAATGCCATCCGGGTAAAGGGCAACAGATAGTTGCGTACCTGGAAGGCATTCACAGTGCTATGTCTGCCCTACAGAGATCTTTTCAAGCTCTGGCTTCCTTCGTCATGGCAGCCTTCTGCCCCTTCTCACAATCCTCTCTCCACCTTCCTTTTCCCCATCCTATTTTCCTATTCTCATACCTGTCCAAAGCATACTCACTCAAAAGCATGCACACACCTCAACAGCCACAGGCTGCACACATAAACACAAACACCACAAGACTCACAAACACACAAACACGCAAGCACTCAACAGTCACTCACCCCACTCACAACCACTGCCACATCCACCATATCCCCAGATACCACTCTGACACCTACAGACATAACCATCACATCCACCATACTCTCAAACACCACCCCAACACCTGCAGACACAACATCCACTATACCGCCAGACAATACCCCAATACCCACAGACACAGCCTCCACATCCATAATACCCCAAGACACCACCCCAATACCCTCAGACACAGCCATCATATCCACCATACCCCCAGACACCATCCCAATCCCCACAGACACAGCCACCACATCCGCCATACCTCAAGACCATACCCCCAACCACACAAACAGAGCCACCACTCACACCATACCTTCTGACACTTCCCCACCCACACAGATACATCGACAACTCCGACCAAACCCATCACATCTATATCACAGCTCACCAAGCACTGCAAATGCCCGCACTCACACACTTCACAGACACCGAAAAAACACAAACATAGTTCAGAAACACACACACCAGGACCAACAACACCCAAAGCCACACCTGACAGAAGCACTTCGTCAACCTTTCAACCCCTAATCCCTCCTGTAGACCCTCCCCATTTTCCCAAAGAAAGTTTGATGTTTGCCCTTACACCTGTGGAACCCACCCCCTTCCCAAAGCAAAAAGGACCCCACCCACACCCCAATCCATTCCTTCATGTCCAAGTCCTCCTCTGCGACACCTGCCCCTCACCGAACCCAGCCATACACTAATCAAACCCAAAAAGAAGCTGACCCCTCCCAACGTGAAGCCCACTCCTCCTAAGACCAAACCCACCCATCTAAAACCCGACCCCACCCAACTGTGGTCATTGAGGTGTCTGGAATGTCCACTACATGCCCCTTCCTTTTTTGATGTTCATAAATAATTTGTGAGGAATGACTGTGTCTGTTTCACCATGACTGATGATCCATTTGATTTGGTTGGTAAGATGTGACTTTGGAACCACTGCTGGAGTCACCTAGAACAAGGGGAACTGTTCTATGGGTGAATGTGTGGGATGTAATCCAATTGCGGTGGCATTGCTTTGGTTGTTGTTTCATATGGTAAGTATTTCTAATTCTATTGGGTTACATTTTTCCCCCTCATGTAGACTGGACATTAGTTAAATGTGTGCAAGTTAGAGGTTTGTTTGACCACTTTGTTTGTCCCCTACACCTACTTTATCTAAATGTGTGACCCATACTGTTACTAGTGTGCTTTCTTTCTAGACTTTCACTTACACATTTGCCACTTGGACATGCCATTTGGTTATGCTATTGGTTGTCCCTGATAGTCATCAGGTCATAGTTCCTGTGCAAATAGTGTTTTTGAGGTATGTGCAAAGTGAAATGTGTCTCAGGGAAGCAGCCTTCCTGAAGTCCCACTGATGTTACCATACCTATTCTGCAGGGATTGTTTACCCTTTGTACTTTGGATGTTTTTTACGCAAATTATTCTTCATCCCTTTTACCACACATTCTCTTGCAATGTGGGTGATATGTAAGTCCATGACATGGATTTTGCAGGGAAGGTTTGTTTGGGTTAAATGACATAGCCATACAGATGTATGTGTTCTGTCATGACTGGCCATGGCATGTGAACAATGTGAGGGTGTCACTTTAATTTGTAGGTGTGATATTGATGGGGATTTGATGTTGTGTGACACAATATTGTGAACACATCACTTTCCCTGACACTGTGATATGCACACATCAAGGTTAGTAGAGTGTGGCAGTGGAGTGGCAATGACCTGGCAAAAGGGAGTGCCGTGGGAGTGTGACTGGGACATATGATGTGTACTCCAAACCAGGGCTTCTAACATATATTTGGGCCATGGAGGGCTGCCCACATACCCAGTCAATGGCAGCCCGTCCAGTTGATGTGGAGTTGGAGGAAACAGGTAGGTGTTTGGATTAGCAGCACTTGGGTCCACATGATTTTGTGCATCATTGAGCAGCACAAGCAGTGGTAGGACATGTAGGATCAGCTCCATGGCGACACAGGATGTGTGAGACTGCCTATAGGTGACTTTCAGCTTCATATCTCTCCATTTCTGCCAGCTCAAATGTGGTGGGAAAGCAACATCATGACTGGGATGACAGTTGCATTGGTTGTCCACCCTTCTATAGACACATGGAGCTATCTCACCAACACCCTGATCTAGATTTGCTGATGGTGTGGGCGGAACCGCAGAGGTCCTTTGTCCATGTAACCACATGTATCATAATATGGCAGTCAGACCGCAAACGTAGCGGCGGTTGGACTGCCGCTATGGCATTCCTCCGGAGCTTCAAAATCGTAATCAGGCCCTAAAAAACATATTTGAGGTCAAAATACATACTGGTTAAATTACAAAAAATAAAATACAATAATGGAAAATAAGTTTAAAGAAATCCTTAATTAAATTGAGTTCCCACCCTGCACCTCAAAAAACACCACAACTACAAACAAATAAATTAAATAATGAATATAACAGTATTTTATTCAACATATTAGTTGTTAAACAAATAGAATTGAAAAAAATAATAACAACTGTATGTTATTAATAATATTATCAGCACCATCAGCGCCGTGGCCAACCACTGAGCATATTACAAACACACAGTCGCCGTGGCAGTCTCATTGTGGCAGCCAGCCTATGGGAGTTGGAAACCACGGTCCTCATCCACCAAAGCAACAGACAAGTGCACATTGGATGAATTGCAAACAACACAGCTGACATACATTGGCCAAGTGAACACACCTGTAAATGCCCAGTATAAAACATCCCCCTCCACAGACTGCAATCCTTTGTATTTTCACTGCATGACAGACCACACATCTTGCCATCCATTTTTCGTTATGAGGCAGCCCTTTTTCCACCATCACATTTTACGGACTGGGACATAAGTGCAACAAAGATTCACTCAGTTCATGATTGTAGCACCTGACATTGCTCATACGCAATCAGGAAAGACAGGACTTACCAACCAGGCAGGCCCTCTCTGGTTACAGTTGTGACATCAGCTGGGGTATGGTACCGTTCCGCATTATGAAGGGATCACATGCTGATCCTGGATAACGGGCACACATATTTGAGATGTAGAGATCCGCCAAACAGACAACTTGCAATCTGAAAGAATGGAAGTTTTTTCTGTTGCATTAGACTTGTTCATTGGCCTGTGGCCTGTGGTGGCACCAAGCCAACGTGTGTGCCATCAATGGCCCCCATCACATGTGGGAGGCGGCAAAACCATAGAAGTCAGCCTTCACATTGGCTAAATCCTTACTTCTGGGGGAACATGAGATAGCTGTCAATGTGTTTCAACATTGCTGATAAAAAATCCTTCAACACCGAGTGAACATAGATTGGGACACACCACCAGATACGGCCACTGTATTTTGGAAGGACCATGTGGCCAGGAAGTGCATACTAGCATGACTTGAACAATTGATTGTATGCAAGTTGGATTACTGTTAGATAGCATCAGATCTGGCTCCAACTGATGGCATGAATCCACTATTGTTTGCCTATTCAGTCGGTACAACTCGATGACATGGCGTACCTCCATGGTCTGAAGGTCTGGCAATGGATAGTAGACAGGAGGTTGTCACATCCTCCCTACCCCTGGGTACCTATGTGTGAAAATACATGATTTAGAACATTAGTCACTGTGTCCACAGCAACATACATGATGCATGCCAACAATATTATGTGACAAAGCATTTCTGACTGGATACAGCTTGCAACTACACAAGGGTAAAATGCGACCCCCATGGTTGTCAACAAACATATCCACAAAATGGATTTGGGTGACACTACACAGGTTCTGCTGCACAATGCCCCTCGAAATGTGACTGTATTTTCTGTCCATCAAAAATATTGTCAGTGTTGGTGGACCATGCACCTCTGTCATACGGCATCTATGCCATGCAACACACTACACTGGTAGCCAGATTGAGGATGTTTGTGACACTAATAAACTTATATTGAGGTTGCGACACATGTTACAGGGCCATATACAGAATTTCAAACTGCCAAAATGGCAAATGCCTGACTTACTACAAAGGACAACAGGAACAGCTCACATCCACTGGCAGAAGTTTTCTGCGTAGTAGGCAGTTCCAACCGTAGCAGACAGAGCCGTAGGCTCACATGGTTGCCTGGGGTGATCGCCACCTAATGGCTATGTCCGTCAGCAGTGGTGACCGTTATGTGGCGTAAGTGTATGCCGCATTGTGCTGAATCAGTCACTAGACTCCTGACACTGCTGCCAGCAACTCCTCCACCATGTCAGCTGCTGTGTGCTGCCTCTGGCAGCAATCATGCCACATCCAGGAGGCGAAAGGGCCCCTGCCTTCTCTCAAGAGGAGCTGGAATGGCTTATGAGTGAGGTCCTTCCCCTGTATGGACAGCTCTATGCCCCATCCTTTCACTCCTTACAGGCTACAATGTGCCCCCATGTACCAATTAGACTGCTTGAGTGCCTGTTATTGCAATCTGTGTGGTGTCAATGGGGGGTGCATGGTGCAGATATTGGTGACCAGTACTGTAAGTTGTGTTCATTTAAATTGTGTTGTGTAATGATTTTTGGGGTCCTAGATCTTCATTGTGTTGGAAGCACAAAACTGGGCAAGGAAACATTACTGCCATCCAATGGCATTACTTTGTTTATGATGGTTGTACTTGTTAGACAACATGTATGTGCATGACAGCATGAGCTGTGCATGCATCATATAGGAGTCATTTGAGGATCTTGTAAGCAACGTGTGTTGTAACACATCTTTCACCCCGTATCTGGTCTTGCCAAACTATTGTCTGGATGGCATATCATGATGCACTATGCCCTTCAGGTTGCCAAACAAGCCACATTGCTGATGGCCAAATGATATACTGTCATGCATGGAAGTGATGGAAATGTGAGTGCCATGTAGGTTCTGTATGCTCAGCCTGCAGAAACCAGGACCTATCAAATGTATCTCCCAGTATGGGACATAGTGCAGGCTGTGGGAGAGTCACAGTGGCTATGCAACTGTGGCACTGTACCCACTCCCTGTAGACCTGCAGATCCTGTCATGTAGACAATATGAGACTATAGTTGCAACACTTGCTCTGAATGCCTCAGTCCATTGACTAGATTAGGAATGGGTACTGAGGTAAATCCCTAAAATTGTCCATATGTGCATTTTGGACCATTGTAAACGTGTGCCTTTTACTCCTAATAGGTCCCTTACTTCCACAGCTCTGTTGTTACCATCACAGAGGTCATTGTGTCTTGCATAGGCTTATTGCACACATGACAGACCCACAGTGCAGACAGTGTGTAGATTCCTGGGAGGTCATGACATGTGACTCAGTAGCTTGGTTACATGGCACAAATTATACAATGCATACCTTTGTATGTTGGACGCCATCTCTGTAGTTGAGGCACATATGTCTAAAGGAGTGTTCTGTGGTATGGGTATATACCACAGAAAGCCACCTTGAAGTGGCATGAGCCTGCATTTGGTAGGCCACATGTTCACACATGCACAGGAAAGACACTTGATGTACCCACTATGCTAGCCCCTTCAGTGTCATTCAAGTGTAAGGGTGAATTCTATACTATTGTAGTTGCCTGTAGGGACTGTATGCAGTGAGTCAATCTTGCAGAGTGTAAATGTGTTGGTCCAGTCAGGGCCAAAGAGTTTACCCTTCAGAAGCCACTGTGGTGTGAAGTGTTTCATTGTGGGGCGTACCCGCATTCTGGTGATGGCATACCTGGACCTTGATGGGTGTTTGAGGTGAGCACAGCAGCTGCAAGGGGGTGAGTACAGGACATATTCCTGCCTGTTATATAGCAAAGTTGAAGTGTTAGGGTCTGACATCTCCTCCTGATGTTTGGGGATGGGCCATGTGTGACACATTGGATGAGTAACTGTTTGTGTAGATATGTCCTGGGATGCATACAGACGAGCCTTGCCTATTGTCCTACGGACCTAGGACACAACAGTGTACAATCCAGAAACAATTTGCTCTCCAGTGACAACACATGGCTGTGTAAATTGGTCAATCAAGTATTTGTTGTTGTAGTGGGTGTAAATTCTAGGCAACAGACCACTACTCCTCAGTGTTACAGGCCAACAGTAAGGAAGTGATGGATCACTATCCTCAGCCATGTGTCTGGTCAAGTAAGTAAATGGGAGCTGCCCCCAGAGGCTTCTTTTGTTCAGCGTGTGACAGGTGCTGGTCCCCACCACTATCTGTAATATGAAGATGGCCATCATACATGTGACAGAGCATACATTGTTCTTTGGGTGCAGATACAGATCAAAACATTTCCTTGGTAAGTGATGAATGTCCATTGACATGATTCCTGTGCCATCACTGTTGCCAACATTCCTTGTGCCTTCATGTTAACATATGTACCTTTCTCCTTTGACAAAATGTAGCCCTGCTGTTTTATGCATGGTCTACCTATGTTCATGAGATGATTTCTGCATCCCTTCACATATATGAGCATGCCAACCTGTGTTTGGGATTGGACATATACAATGGGGCTACATTGCATGTGGTGCCACATACAGGGGTGTGTCAACATTGATTGTTGGCTCACACATACCTTCGCAGCTCATTCAATGTCCTTTGGCATGTGCAAATGCAATATCAATGAGGGACATAACAGGTAGGACTAGAGTTTTTACACACAATGTGCATTTCCATGCCATCGATGTGGCATCATATGGAAATGTGCATGGACATGCGTAATGGGGAAGGTTTGTTACCTGTCTGTTGGCACTTCTCTTGGAGCGACTTGCAGTCACATTAGAATTACATGTGGTTGAGTACAAACATTCATTCAGAGACATCTGGGCTTGTAGGACCAAAATGGAGACAGTGATGTAGCTTCTCATTGGCCATGTTGAGGGCCTTCTACAAGTACTTGGACATCTCTGGACCTCTCCAACATACAAAGGACTAATGGCTTCCACTGATTCAATCAGAGTACGTAATTGTAAGGGGTGACAGACATAATGGTGATTTCCCTGGGGCTAGCTGATTCATTGTGTTGCGGATTTTAAAGACATATCTCCCTGACAATTTGCCTACCTACCTCCATGGCTCCATTAGGACAAATTACACATGGTGAAGTGAGCATTGCTGATACATGAGTATTACCATGGCACCTTGTTCAGGATGTTCAGGGTACTGCACTGCTGTCAGCATCACGGCAGGTTTTTGGAGCATCAGTTCTTATTGTTGTGTTATTGTGTATGTGACAAACAGCTGTCTGCATGACTTTGTGTTGGATCCGTGGAAATAAAATTGGAGTTGGCATACTATTGGCCTACTATTGTATGACAACAGGTAACTGACATATGTTCCATGAGGCAAAGCATTTAAGATGTTGTGGTCTCCTACTTGTTCAATGTTTACTGTAATGTCATAACTTCGGCCATGCAATTGGAGTTGTCTGGGATCCTGATTTTCCTGTGTTGACGGTTCAGATGACATGTATGCATATGGTATGGTATGTGTAAGAAACACTTGATATAGGTTGTTGCTGAGGCCTACTTGAAGTCATGGTAGTGCTTGCTAATCACAGCTGTTGTTCAATTGTGATCAGGAACATGTGGTGACCCTTTTCCTATTTGTATTTGCAGCATCATCTCAGACAAGCAAAGGAGACAGGGCACAACCAAGTGGGGAAGCATCGGGTCATGGCACCTCCAGGCATGACACCACAGACATGGATGACCCATTGGCCTGGTGGGTGAGCGGAGTGCCACCGCAGAAACAGGATCAACCTCATCATCATAGGATTCTACCTCCAGTGGCTACTCCCTAGTGGTGGCGGACACATCAGGACCTGCTCCTGTACCATCCTTGTCCACCATCCTGAGTTCCAACACCATCCTTCCTGTTGCTCCCCACCCAGTTGGCAACACCCGCTCCACAAAGTGGGTGGGTATCTCCTTTGCTGCATGCACCTCAGCCCAAGGGCCTGTTTCCCCTGCTGCCCTGAGTGAGGATACTTTTGACCTCCTGAGGAACATCTCTGTGGAGCAGACTGCCATTGTGCACACCATCCAGGGGTTGGCCATCCAACTTCAGCAGACCAATAGGTTCCTGGAAGGCATTCATAGTGCCATGTCTGGTCTACAGAGATCTTTTCAGGCTCTGGCCTCCTCACTGATGGCAGCCAGACCTTTCCCACACTCCTTCCCCCCTCTGCCTCCCTCTTCCCAATCCAAATTCCCTATTCCCCTACCTATCTCAAGCACACAGACACATCCAGAAGCACTCACCTCAACACACACAATCAGCACACATGGACACAAACACCACAAGACACACTAAGACACAGGTACTCAACATTCACCCACAGACACCACGTCCGCCGCCAATTCAACAGACACCCCCACGGCCCCCACCAACCCACACACCACATCAAGCATATCACACATATGGCCACAACAGCCACTGAGACTTCCACTACACCCACTGTACATCCAGGCAACAGCTCACAACCCACAGACACACACACCTCAGACACCATACCCCCAGATACCAGCACAACACTCATAGACACATCCACCACATCAGCCATTCCATCAGACACCACCCAAATACGCACAGACATATCTACTAAATCTACCATACCCACAGACAACACCCCAACACACACAGACACATCCACCATGTCCAGCTTAACCACAGATACCACCCCAACAGAAAAACACACATACGTCACTCCCTTATCACCCAGCACTTCCCCCTCCCAGGCCACCCAAGACATGCAAACTCCCACACTCACATATGCAACAGACACCACCCAAACAGAAGCATACCTCACACATGCAAACACCAAAGGCTTCTACAACCACACACAAGATGAACACTATTTCAACCTCCAAATCCCCAACCCCTTTTGATGACCTATTTTCCCAAAGAGAGCTTCCTTTTCAATCTTGCCCTTTCCCCTGTTACCTTCAAACCCCCTCCCAAACCCAAGAGGCCCCCTCCAACATCCCAACCCATTCCTTCCACATCAAAGTCTTCCCCCTCATACCTGCCCCCCTGCAAGCACTCATACCCCTCACCCAAAGAAGAAGCCCACCCCAAGTGAAGAGTCCCATCCCTCCAAAGAAAAAGATCCCCCTCCCAAACCCAAACCTACCCAAGGGTGACCCTTGAGGTGCCTGCCTGCCCACTTGATGGCCCTCCCTATGGAGGTTCCCTGGCAGTGTTTGAAGTCAAGTGTAGGCACAATAATGTGAATAAACTGATGTGGACTGGCCAGTGGCCTTTGATCTAAAACATTTGGATTGAATAAACCCAAGTTGTTTTTTTGTTGGGTACATATTTGTCCTGGAATTACTTTTCTACCTTTATGTTGTTCCTGAGTATGAATATAACTGTGCATGTTTCACCTAGATTATTGATCCATTTGCTGTTGTTTACAATATCTGACTTTGTGGGCAGTGCTGGTGTCACCCAAGACAAATGAGGATGCTCCCTGTATGGATTTGTGGGTGGGAATCCAATTTGGGTGTCATTCCATTGTGCTATGTTTGGTATGATATGAATTTCATCTGTGTTCGCCATTTTTGGCATATATAGTGTTAGATTTGTCCCCCTGATATGGATTGTACATTTGTCTCAAATGTGGGAGCTAGAGCTTTGTTTGTCTACGCATGGAGGGTGTTCAATTGTGCTAGCTTCCTTTGCGCATGACTAAGCATGTGTCCATTCTGATGTGTGTACCTTGCATCTGCTTCATCTAGATGTTTGGCCCATGTTGTTGCTGTTGTATGTGTTTTCTTGATTGCACTTAGGCATGTCACTTGGCTCCACTATTGTTTGTCCCTGAGATACATAAAGGACCAGTTCCTGTGCAATTGTTGTTTCAGAGGCATGTGCAAAGTGTAATGTGTCCTAGGGCATCATCCTTACATTAGTGTTCCTGATGCCCCTATCCCTATGGTGCAGGTATTGTTTGCTTTGTGAGCTTTGGATATCTGTCTAACAAACTATTGTGCATCCATTTGATCTTCCACTATGTTGGAAAGTGGGTGATGTGTGGGTCCATGGGGTATTTGTGTTCCATGTCACATCCATATCTATGTGTCTTCAATCTGACGACAGTCCATGGCATGTGTAGAATGTGTGGGTGTCATTTGAAATATTTGTGATGTAGCTGTGGTCTTGCTATTGTGTGACAGAATGTTCTGTACACTTCACTGTCCCTGTGACTTAGATGAGCAGACGTGTGTTATTGCAGAGGGTGGCTGTGCATTGTCAGTGACCTGCCCAAAGGAAAAGGTTAATGCCTGTGAATGTGTCATGCGTTTACTCCGGCTATGGACACAATGACAAGTGTACTTGGTACCCATAGCATGAGCCCCATATCATGTGGTGATGCCGCGACAATCTGTTGTTGAGCTCAATGACACAGGTAGGAATATGATCTTACCGTCAGTTGTGTCCACTGTGGTGTGGATTTTAGACTCCATCAATGAGCAGCAGCATTGGCAGGATGTGTGGGATGGGATCCATGGCAACACAGAACGTGCACTGCTGCCTGCAGGTGAGTTGCTCCCTTTATACTCTCCATTTCCACCTGCTGGAACGTGGTGGTTGAACTGCTCCGGTCACATTGGTTGTGTACATTATAATGTGTTCGGCGTAAACACTGGCTCTGTCGGTCTGTTTGGCCTGCCTCGTTACTCTGGTGGTCAGCGTTGTCTGACAGTGCCAGGGGGACCATGGTTGTCTTTGCTCTATGGGCCTGCCAACATCATAACACTGTGGACAGACCCCCAAGCTGATGATGGTCGGGCCACCACCATGGCAGAAATTAGGGCCTAAAACTTGTACAAATAATACTTGAGCAAATCTTGGGATGCTGCGACTCAAAGAGAGAGAGCAGAAAAGTTCAGAAGGGATGAAAAAGATTGGAGTAAAACCTGTGCTTCACATGGTAACTTGTTGTTTAATATACAGACGCACAATTACAACTACTTAGGGACTCATTACGAGTTTGGTGGTCCATGGCCCACCAAAGTCGCGGTGGCAGTCGGTCTGCCACACTCCTGGTGGTCCGACCGCCAAATTATGATCCTGTGGTAGCATTCCCCATGGCGGCACAGCCACACTAATCACAACTTCACTTTCTGCCATCCTTTCCATAGCTGCTGCACTGCCATGGAAAGGCTGGTGGAAAGCAACCACTGTGGGCCATAGGGGGGCCCCTAAAATGCTCACGACCATGTCATCGGCAGTGTAGGGGCCCCCCTGCCAGCACCCTCGGAATGAGCACTGTCTGCATATACAGACAGTGCTCATTCTGAGGGTGCTGGTGTGCGACAGCATTGACCTCGGCTCCCTAAGGGAGCCAGGGCCAATGCCAATACACTGTTTCCACGGGGCTGACCGGCAGAAACATCACAATACAACGTCTTCGCTGGTCAGCCTGGTAGAAACATCATAATGCGACAGGGATGAGACTACTGCTTTGACGGCAGCCTCCCCGTATTGATGGTCTCAGTGGTAATGCTGCTGAGATCGAAATTGAGTCCTTAGTGTGAACAGAAAAAAGGTGCTTTTTTCATAAAGGATAATCGTTGCAGTGAACAGTAACAAAAGCTTGGTTATAACAGATGAAAGCTAAGATCTGACAGAATCCCCCCCTCTTGTTTTTGCCAGTGTTAAAAAAAACATGGCCTTAATGCTGATATTCTTTCTAGCGTTAGCCCAATTTCATTGCCATCAAGAGGGCAGCCAGGCACCTCAGGGATCATCCTTGGGGGAAGGAGGTCAGCTTCTGGTTATGCCTGATGTTGTATGTGTAATTCAGGGGGTTGTGGGGTGTCTAGAGAAGCTGTGACTGTTGGGGGATGACTAGCTGTGACCAGTAAGGAGGCCAGAGCCAGAAAATATCTCTATAGGCCAGATATTGCACCATGAATATCTTCCAGGAATACATTGGTCTGTTGTAGCTGATTCGCTAACTCCTGCATGGTATTCACAATGGCTGTCTGACCCACAGAGGTACATCTCAGGAGGTCAATAGCCTCCATACTGAGGGCAGCAGGGGTAACAGCGGCTGGGGTGGAGGTGCCTGTGGTAAAGGAGATGTCCACCCTCTTGGGTGAGCAGGAATGGCCAAATTGGTGGGGGGCACCAGAGAGGGCGTGTCAGAGCTAGGGGTGGTAGACAAGGATGGTACAAGGAGATGCTCTGGTGGGTCTGCCACAACAAGGGAGTGGCCACAGGAGTACGAATTCAGCAATGATGTTGATGATGTTGCAGTCCCCCCCATGGCACTTCTCTCACTCTCCAGGCCACTGGGTCCCTCTGTGTCTGTGGTGTCATGAGCTGAGGTCCCGTGGCCAGATGCTTTTCCACTTGGCTGTGCCCCGTCTCCTTAGTTTGCTGGTGCTGATGCTGCAAATCCAAAGAGAAAAAGGGTCATCACATGTTCATGAACAACAGCTCAGATTAGCATACAGCACCATGAAGTCAAGTAGGCCCCAGCATCAAAGTCCACCTAAGTGGCCCACACATGTGCCATACCATACGCATGCATGCCATATGCACTGTCAACTGCTGCCCACAGGAAAATCGAGATTTCAGACAATTACAATTGCATGGCTGAAGTTGTACAATCACAATAACCTTTCAAGTAGGAGACATCATCACCATCAAACCTTTGCCCCATGGAGCAGACCTCAGTCACTTGTTGGCATGCAATACTAGGCCAATGCCAAATTCATTTCCACAAATCCTACAAAAGGTGATGCACATATCTATTTAAAAAATAAGAAATGATGAAGCAAATTCATGCCATGTTGATGACAATAGCACAATATCCTAGAGAAGGTAACATGGAAATACCCATGTCACACTGAAAACATCAGCAATGCACACTTCATCAAGAGATAGTTGCCCCAATAGAGTGATTGACGTAATATTGATGTTGCTCAAGTAGGCCACACATGTAGCATGGAACTGGACACTCTGCAATATTCCAGGGAGAGATGTCCCTAAAAATGACAACACAATAAATCACAAGCCCAAGGGCAATCACCACTGATATCTGGCACCCCTTATAATGAGATACTCTGCGTGCATCAGCAGAAGCCATTAGTCCTTAGTATTTTGCCATCGGGATATCTAGTCATGTTTTGAGAGGCAATTTTTATACACATATTAGATTTGGTCCAGATACTTGTTGTGGACACGTGTGGAAAACTATGGGGGTCACACGTGACCCATGTCTTCTTAGCAGCTGTGATGTGTACTGGTTGCCGTGTGTGAGAAAACAGGGCTGATTGCAGAGGCCCCCTAACTTTTTGCCCCCATTTTCCACTTTATGCTGGTGTTTTCCTGACTCTGATGGTGCCCTGGGTACTGCTAACCAGTCCCAGGGCCTGTGCTCTGTGTAAAATGGATATGCAAATTAGGCTAATTATAATTGGCTAAGTTAACCTACCTATAAGTCCCTAGTATATGGTAGGGCATGTAGGTTTAGGGACCACAGCATAGGTGGTGCACACATAGGTGCACTGCTGAGGTGCCCAGTGTCATTTTAAAGGCAGGCCTGCCTTGCTGGCTGCTTTTAAATTAAAGTTATATGCAAATTCGACTTTGGAATTAAAAGTAGTTCCAAAGTCTTAAACTACCTTATGTTTACATATAAGTCACCCCTAAGGTGTGCCCTATGTGCCCCTAGGGCTGGGTGCCATGTAACTATAAGCAGTGACTTTATAAAAATAGATTTATAAACCCTGGTGAGGTAAAAACAGCCAAATTCGTTTTTCCCTCATTGAAGTAAATGGCCTTCATAGGCTAGAATGGGGAGACTTTATTTTAAATGTTAAAGTCTCCTTAAATGTTGCATACCAAGAATTTGGTATCAAATTAATTGTTGTAATAAATCCCACAACTTCCAGTTGTAGGATTTAATATAACTTGTTCAGGTAAAGAGTTATAGACTTTACCTAAAAAGTTGCCAATTTCAGCCCTGCATTGTTTTTGCTGCTGTGCTCTGATTGGCCAGCCTGCAGCAGCTTAGCAGAGCTGGCTTGATGAGGTGTGAAGTGGCCTGGCTTCACACAAAGGAATGTGCTTGTGGGAGAGAATCTCCCCTCAGCAGATGGTGAGGCAGGAAGGGGGAGGGCTGCCAAACTGGTCTTCAAAGGCAGAGAAGGACATTTGGAGCAACCAGCAACACCCCCACATCCTGCAACCCCAGAGAACTAGGTGCCCCCTTGATTAGATTAGGAGAGGGCAGGAGAGGGGTGTGTTTATGATTTTTAGCCACACCAGTGCGTGGGCTCAGCCAGATGTAACCTCCAAAAATCAGATTCAGCCATGTTGGATTTTTAGAGAATGTTGCCTTCTGGGATGGATTTTTGCCACACTTCCCAGGAAGTGGTCATCACAGGGGGACGACCCTGTACCTGATTGGAGAACCAGGACCCCCCTGCTTTTCACCCAGGAGCAAGGATAAAACTGGCAGACCTGCACCCACACCTCAGATCCCCACCAAATTTCAAGAAGAAGGAACTAAAGGAGAAGAAGGACTGCCCTGCTGGACCCCTGGCCTGCACCTGGAACCTGCACTCAGAAAGACTGCACCAGCTGCACACTTGGGCTTCACCACAAGAAGGACTTTTCCTGGCTTCAACTGGTTCAAGGAGGGACTCCCTGTTTGCTACAGGTGAAAAATTGCTAACCAGAGTCCCCTGCACCAACTCCTGAAGAAAGCGACCAGCTGACCACTGTCCAGTGGCCAAAAAGGAGTTTGCGCCAGGTGCATTCTGGGAGTTGAAGTCCTCACCCCCCAAGGACCATCACAGAACTTCTGGACCCTTGGGGTGAGCTGTGGACCCCAAAAGAACCTTAAAAGAACATCTGGGTGAAGCCCCAGAAGTTTGGAGAAGATTTGAGAATTTTTGAAAAAAAGCTCCATAGAGGGACTGACCCGCCGCGGAAATTCTAGCCGGCTTGCCTCAACCGCGACCCGGCCTGATTTGGTGGTTCGTCCCGGTAAAGAAAAATCTCTGAAAAAGAGACTAAGTCCGAAGGTAAAAAGTTGACCGGGACCTCCCAGCCATCGTATCCGAGAAGGGCTCCACGGACGTCGGATCAAGATCCAGGTTTACCCCGGTCGAAGGATTTTCACCTCGAAAAAACGAAGGTAAAAATCTCCACCGAGGAATCCAGCATCGCGTATCCGGACAAGGGCTCCAGGAGGTCGGATTCGACTGGCAGGTTCGTCCCGCTGAAGAAAATCTTCAAAATAAAGACTAAGTCAGAAGGTAACTTTTTAACCGAGGCCTCCCGCGACCTGTAGCCGAGCAGGGCTCCATCGCGGTCGGCCTGAAAGTTTGACTTTGCCCCGGTCGTGGTGCAACCAGATGACCCGATTGGTGCTTTTTGTTTCTAAGCGCTAGAAAAGTAATAATTCTTTAAAAATTCATATCTCCGGTTCCCTTTATCCGATTTTATTAGTTTTGGTGTCATTTTAAAGATACAAATATAAACTATTTTTATAAATTGGTTTTGGATTTTTAAACTGTTTCCTGTGTTTTATTTAATTACTGTTTTGTGATATTTGAATGCTTTACACTTTGTCTCCTAAGTTAAGCCTTGACGCTCGTTGCCAAGCTACCAAGGGTTGAGCTGGGATTAATTTACTGAGACCTAACTGTACCTAAGTGGAGGTTGGTGGCTTGTTGCTAGGTGTAGGTACCTACCTGCCCTTGGCAATAACCCATTTTCCAACACCGTGTCTATCCCTTCTAGTATGTCTTGTCACATGATATCATTGACATGCATCAAGTATGTAGCTGGGGGCTCAATGACTAATCTCAGAACTCATTTCTCGTCATACATAGGTACCCAGGGAGATGGAGGATGTGACAACCACCTGTCTACAGTCCACTGCCAGACCTTCAAACCATGGAAGAACGCCACATAATCCTCCTGTATCATCTGAATTGGCAAACAATAGTGGACTTGCATCATCAGTTGGAGCCGGATCTGATGCAAGCTAATAGTTATCTAACCAGCACACCACCCATTGTACAAGTCATGTCAGTATTGCACTTCCTAGCCACAGGGACCTTCCAACATTCATTGGACCTGTCAGCCGGCATGTCCCAACCTATATTCAGTGTGGTATTGAAGCATGTTCTCTCAGCAATGTTGAAATACTTGGACAGCTACATCCAGTTTTCCCGACATCAGGATTTAGCCCATATGAAAGCTGACTTGTATGGTTTTGCACACCTCCCACATGTGATGGGGGTCATTGATGGAACACATGATGGCTTGGTCCCATTGCATGCCAATGAACAGGTAAACTGCAACAGAAAGAACTTCCATTCCATCAACGTGCAAGTTGTATTTTTGGCAGATCTCTACATTTCACATGTGTGTGCCATGGACCCTGGTCCTGGCTCCATCTGCCACTTAAACTCCAACACACTAAGCGCCCTCAACCCAGGAAGATCCTCAGCCTGCCACCTAGCCGACCTAAGGAACACACATGGGCCTTTTTCATACCCGCATGCTCCTGCACCCTCCACCGACCACCACACAATCCCGAACCAAGCAAGGCGACCACCTCAAGTGCATTCTCCTCAACACATGTCCCTCGTCAAGCACGCAGTAGGAGTCTGGGACCTCCTTTTCTCAACCGCCCCAGACATCACTTTCCTCACGGAGACATGGATCACCCCACCTTGGCCCCAGACATTGCCACAGCCATCTCAGACAACTACAAAATCATCCACAAGGACGGAGCCAACCGGCCTGGAGGAGGCATTGCCATAGTCTACAAGAACACCCTCTGCCTGACCACCATTGAGTCACAGTCTCAGCCAACCTATGAACACCTACACTGTCAGGTTCGGACTAACCCCAACTCCTGCCTCCATGGCACACTCATCTGCAGGCCGCTCGGACCATACCTTCAATTCTGCAATGACATCGTCGACCTCGTCGACCCCCAACCACTTACCTCCTCCAACTACATCCTACTCGGTGACCTCAACTTCCACCTTGATGCCCACGATGACCCCTATTAGGGAGGCCATGTTGGTATTGTGGGCCTCTCATTGCTCATGCATATCCCTATGGATGTCCCTTTGCAGCTGCTTGATCTCAGGAGTTTTGCAAGAACCTGGCACATCATGCCTTGGGATTCCTGATAGACCCCAATATGTGGCTGATGGTGTCCTGACCAGAAGCAGCCCCAGTGGCCTCACCCCACTGACCCAGCATCCCTCCCATGCACCCTACCGCCATGGGACTGTGCCCTTGCCAGAGGGTGCCGGCTTCCACTGGTTCCAGGACCATCATTGTCTAAGGTGTTGTGCTGCGACTCAGGATCTTGGACTGGGGGACACAAGATGGTAGGCTTTGTCCTAGGGACACGGGATGGGGGGAAAGTGGCTGCCTGTGATGTCGAGGAAACTGAGCCAGGAAGTGTGGATGTGGGCATTGTGAGACTCACTGTTGGTGTCTGACCAGGTTGTCCAGATGGGCCAGAACCATCTTCCACGTCCAGACATCCAGGAGTGTCTTCTTCACTGAGGGCCTCATCCATGGGGGTAGTGGCAGTCTGTTCTGTGGACTCTGTCTGCCCAGTGGCAGTTTGATCTGTTGATGTGAAAGATACAATGTTACTGGTTGTATTGTGACATCTACGTCCAAAAGATTACAGTGATATTTTGCAAATACCTTGTACATAGTTGATTTGCAGGGTATCCTACTGGTTGCATTGACTTGACATTTGTGAAGCATTCCAATTCCATTTAAGTCAGTCAGCTGGGAGGATGGGCTGATAATGCCATCTTGCCACCAGCGCAGGTAAAACAGTGGCTATGCAAGATATTGTTTGTCCATTTTGATGCATAGTTGATTATGATGCATGCATACGCAGAACATTGTTGAATTTATGATTGAAGTCATCATGTGGTCAGTGCTTTGTGAATGTGTCTGCTGCCAATACCATTCTGGTAATGCATCTTGAGGCCTTTGGGATCCTTGTTTTGCACACAGGGTAAGGTGTTGTTCCTGTCCTCAATATTTTCATTGTGGGTCAGCATGTCAAGATGTAACTAGGTAACAAGAAAAATCTCAGAGTTGAGCATGAAATGTATCTTGGTCCCTCCGAGGAGAGTAAACTTAAATCGAGAGTTAGCAGACAAGGGTTTTTGGGATATGTGACCACTGTTCTGGTGTCTTCAGTCATTTAAACAGTGCCTCCTGGATGTTGCAGTCCTGTCACTTTCACTACTTCCCAATACTTAACCAATGTTATACCCCCAGGTGACTAAGGCCATTTGGGAATTGACACAGTGGTCTTTGGACAAGATAACACTGTGCTGGTGTTTTGAGTTACAGATGCAGGGCCTGCTGTGAGTTGCAGTCATGTCCCTCACTCTAGTATACACTTTAAACAAATGGTATCCTCCCAGATGAGTAAAATTCATTTTACAGTTCAGTAACAGATGCATTTGGGCAACGGAAACTGGGCTGGCAATTGGAGTTACAGGAAAAGGACCTCCTGGGAGCTGTAGTCATGTTTCTCCCTATACCACACACTGTATACAAATGTGATCCTCCCAGGTGAGTACACTTCCATTGAGAGTTAGCAAACATGGGTATTTGGACAAGTACACATTGGGCTTGTATTTGGAGATGGAGAGACAAACCCTCCCGGCCTTGGCAGTCATGTCACTCCCTCTACTTCCCACATTTGACAAATGTTATCCCCCAGGTGAGTAAAATGTCTTTTGGGAATTGATAAACAGTGGTCTTTGGATGAGAGGTGTTTGGAGTTACAGACATAGTACCCTCTGTGGGTTGTACTCATGTCACTCTCTCTAGTACACACAGTATACAAATGTTATCCTCTGAGGTGAGTACACTACAATTGGGAGTTAACAATAAATGGTATTTGGAGAACAGGACATAGGGCTGGCTGAGTGGAGTAACAGTAACAGTGCCTTAGCAGACAGGTCAGTCCCTCCCAGATGACTACACTTCAATTAGGAGATGGCAAACAAGGGTATTTGGAGAAGGAAACACTGTGCTGGTAGTTTGGTTAACAGTAATAGTGCCTGCTGGGAGTTATAGTCATATTGGTCCCTCTAATACACACACTATACACATATTTTATCCCCCCGGGGGAGTACACCACAATTGTAAGATGCCAGATAGGGGTCTTTGGACTGGTGGACACTGGGCTGGTGAGTGGAATGACAGTAAAGGTTGCAAAAGGTGAGCAGTGAGCATGCATGACATGGCATTTTGTTGACATTATTAGTGTTGCGACTTACCAGACTGCACTCACCCAGGTATTCCTGTAAAGCCCTTAGGATGCAGGATGGCCAAGACCTTCTCCTCCCAGGGGTAGAGTTGTAATGGGGTAGTGAGAGGGGCACTGACAGTCTTCCTGACCTGAATTCAGCTGGTGCCTCGAGACCAGGGAATGGACCTTTCCCCTGAAGTTGTTACACCTCTTCTTAATGTAACAAGGAGTGTCCTGGATTTGGGTTCCAAACGATTGTGGCTCTACTTTTATGTTTTCAGCCACCATGACTCTTAACTCTTCATCTGTGAAATGGGGATTTTCTGAACGCGACAAGGTGGAAAAAAAACATCAAAATATAGAAGAGTGAAGGTGACCTACTAAAGAGGGGAGGTGCTAAAAGGTGTGACTGGACAAAAGTGTATGTAGGACGTTTCATGGGATGGTGGTAAGAAAATGTTGCCTAGTATCTGTCCAGTGTGGGGAAAAGTTGCTCTGTCTTGCTGTGTCTTGCTGTTAACATGCAGAGGATTGTTGTGTGTGACGGGGTATGTTTTATTGTGCTCTTTGCTGGTTTCTCCAATGTAGCAAAGTGTGTCAGCTGTGTTGTTTTCAAATCTATCCAATGTGCTGTTGTATGTTACTTTGGTGTCAGCAAACTATCGTGGTTCGGATTGCCTTTGTCTGACCGCCATGGGTGCCAGGCACTGCAATTTTGAACTTGTAATACGGTCAGTGGTTGGTCGCTGTGCTTTCTGGGCTAGAGGTTGGGCTGCCTATTTCCGGGCTTCCACACCACTGTCAGTCTGCCTTTTTTGTTTGGCAGTTGGCAGTCCTGCCTGCATAACTTGTAATAGGGTGGTCGGAAAGACCGCCAACATGACGATCTTTTTCAGACCACCAACATGGAGGTCTGGCAGTCTGACAACCAATTTATATAAAAGTAAAACATTTTACAACTCTTCTAGGAAATAATTTTTAATTATACAAATATTTTACATTTATATTGTTATTTTAATAGTTTAATACCTTTTAGGTCGGTACATAAAATTTATATTAATGTATTAAATTTAAAACAACATTTTTTCTTGTAAAACTAGATGTAAACTATTAAAATAATTGAAAATCTAAAAATATTTTAAAAATATTTTATTAAAGTTAAATTATAAGAACTTATTTTTCTGAAAAATATGTTTAAATAATGGAAATATTTAAAATTTTGTTTTAAAGTGACAATGTTATATTACAATCATATTTTCATTTTTTTAATTACAATTGTTTTGAATAATTTTTATTTTAGGATTTTTTATTCTGGATTATAATTGTTTATGGCACATAGTTTAGGAGTGGTAGTAAATATTTGTATGAATATAGTAAGGATTATTTACAATAGTTCCTTTAACATTTTCATCCTTAAATGTGAATATGTAGGTTTGTATTTTGGATAGTGTGTTTTCATGTTAAACTTTATTGTATTTTATAATTTTAAAAACGTGTGTGAGTATGAGTTTAGTTTATATTACCTTCTTCAAAATGCTTTAGATTGAAGTGTACATAGTAAATTTCACCACCTTTTTCAAATAGCCTTAGCTTGGAGAGGCACTAGTAAATGTAACCCTTTTAGTACCTAACTCCTTCCTTCATTTTGGTTACACTGGAATGGTAATAGTAAATGTCACCTTTTAGTGTCCATCACCTTCCCCAAGGATAGTTTGATTGTAGTGGGAATAGTAAATGCCACCCCTTTAGTGTCCCACACCTCCCCCCATTGTGGCTAGACTGAAGTGGGAATAATAAATGTCAACTCTTTAGTGCCCAACATTTTCTCTCATTATGTTTAGAATAGAGTGGGAATAGTGAATTCCACCCCTTTCGTGCCCAATGCCTTCTACCAATAGTGTTAGATTGGAGTGCGAATACTATATGTTACCCATTTAGTGTTCATCCCTGTCCCCCAATATGGTTAGATTGGAGTGGGAATGGCAAATGATGCCATTTTAGTGCCCAATACCATCCCAAAGATTGGCCTAGATAGGAATGGGAATAGTAAATGTCACTCCTTAGTGCCTTCCCCAAATTAGCTTGGATTGAAGTGGAAATAGTAAATGTCATTCTTTTAATGTCCAACACTTAAAAATAAAAAGAGTCATATTAGAGTGTGGATATTTAATTTTATATTAATTACCATTGCATGCTGTCTATTTTCCAATTTATATTTTCCTTTTTTTCGCAGTTTTTCAACATTTCTTACATTGTTTAAATACGTTTTCAACATCATTGAATCATATGCTTTTCAGTTTATGTTATATAAGTGTTTATTCTCTACTATTAATTAATTTGTAGATTTTTAGCAACTTTTGTGACATGTTTTATAATGTTTTTTTCTAAGTAGGGATCATCTTTTTTAGTTCATTTTCTTACCATTTGTTAATTGCTGTCATCTATTTTGCGTTCTATTTCTGTTATTTTGTGTCTATGTTTCCAAAACCGGGTCGCAGTAAGGTACTGCTGTTTGTCAGAACAAGTAAGTCCTTTTTTAAGGGTTCAGAGGGCAATGAGATTTAGAGGGAGGTCTACAAGTTAGTTACAGTGTTGTTTGTGGCTTTGTGGTATAGTTAGATGTACTAATAGTAGTATTTTGCACTAGTTTGTAGTACTGGATTTCCATACACTCTTTTAGTAATTTATTGTTCTGTTATTTTAAGTAGTCTCTTCTTACTTATATATTTGATGTATATGTATTTTGGGTAATGTGTTTTACAGGTAGGTTATACTAATTTACTTTAGTTTTTTTTTCTACAAACATGTCCTATGGGTTTCCTGAAGTGATTCATTTTTTAAACTTGTTTTTGCATTTCTCTGTTGGGTTCATTTTATTCTTGCATTTTTGGGCTTTTTGGACAATACTTGTTCCACTTTTCATGCATTACTATTTTTGATCATGTAAATACAGAGAGCTATCTGCAGCTACAGAAAAGTAATTTATATATATTTTATTTCTTTTGTGTGAGAAATGTGATATTTTATTGATTGCGTAAATATTATGTGATTGATATTTGGAACTGTAAGATGTATGTGTTGTAATTATTCTATGTGATGAATTTAGTTTGTTATTAGTTTCAAGGGATGGTGACAGTTACATTTTTTATTTACATAATTTTATACATTTTTATTAGCTCATTCATTAATATTGGAATTTTCTTTCAGTTTTTTGACTGATGTGACAAAATATTATTATTATTAATTATTTTTTTTAAATGATTTTATTTTGCTTCAGATTTTGTGGTAATAGATTAAGACTTTGGTAGGCTACTATAAATTTTATAATTAAACTTGTAATCAGGCCTTTAGTGCATATTTTTGGAGGTACCAATATATGCTTTGATTGAAATGATAGTAACAGCCTCGTATGACTGTGAGGGGGTAAATGTTTAAAATTATTTGAATCATGGCTTGCTCAAAGTCTACAATTATTTTGAGGGGTTAGTAGTTATTTGTTTTATGATTGATGTGGTCTAAGAGGTTGTAGTAAGTGTTTCTTTGTTTATTTGGTAGTAGGGCATATATAAAAGGGATATTTTATTTTGATATTCACCACGTATGGTATATATCTGAGCGAATGACTTGGGACACATTTCAAAGGTCCCATCCATCATCCACATTTGACATTAGTTAAATTGTAGTAAGTTATTTGCTGGGGAGCATATTAGGATCCATTTCTCATTATTCAGGTTGATATGTAAAAGCAAAAGTTCTGTACTATGTGTCATAGTTAAATGAGCAGGTATTTCTATGTCTTGGTACCTTCCAGGGGAAGGAGGAGTTTTGTGGTGTTATTTTGTTTTAGTTCCTGCAATTAAGATTTTAAAGTTGGTATAGGGTATAGGTTTTAGTTGGCCTGTGATGTGTTTGGGGAATTTATGCAATATATCTTTAAGGATTTTGGTTGTGGGTTTTGGGGAACTAGTGTTTGCCTGTATTATATCCTGCAGTATCTCCCTTACATCTATTTCTGTCACATTTGATGGGTGGTTGTGCTCTCTTTCATAAATAACAGCATCATCTTTTGTAGGTGCCCTCCCATAACACACATTAGAATAATATTAGTACATTTCCAATGTATCTTTTCAGGTGATGCACTTTTTTGGCAGTAGGTGTCGCTTTGTGTAATGTGGTACCTGCTTTCCTTTCTGCAAAGTTATGTTCTTTGCTGCCTCTGTCAATGTATCTGAAAATAGTGAAATAGTATAAATATATACAATATGTTAATGTTTGTAGATTTGTTACATGTAAACTTATGCAATTGCTTCTATTTTCTATACTTCCATGTATGTTCTCGTTTTATGTTTCACACCATTTTGCAGCTTTTCTGTTGGGAGTGTTTTAATGTGGAGCAGGTGCCTTCTTTTCTGTTGGATGACAAAAAAGGTTGTTTGATCTTAAATGTTAAATTAGTGGTAGTTTGTAGAGGTTGAGGTCGTCAAGTTTAGCTTTGATCACTATTTGGGTGAGTTTATAGATTTTTAATAATGTATGTTGAGATAGAAGCATGAGAGTGGTTTATTAATCCTTGCATTTTTAAGCTTATTAACTAGTACATTTTAGTATGCATATAAGTTTTACTTCCTTGGTTAGGTAGTTGTTGAGATGTATATATTTCTTCTTTAATGGTTTGGTGAGAGAATCCAGCAGAGTTTCCTTGTCTTTCTGCACATTTTTGACGCTAATGTGTCATTAGAAGGGGAAAAAACAGCCATATTTACATTGCATTGCACCACTTTGAAACCGCCTGCGCCACAATATGCCTGCACCAAACATAATGTATGCAAGGGGGATGTTCCAGTGCTAGGGGGGCCATAAAATTGGTGCAAAGGAATCTATGTTTGATGCCTGCTAAGTGCATTGATTACAATGGGCCTCTGGGTGCTGTTCAGGATTGTGAACATGTTCAGAGAGGGAGAGGGTATTCCAGCAAATCAATTAAACTAGCAATTAGGAAGGTGGAGGGAGTCTCCCACCAGAGCCTATTATACCCAGAACCCAAGTCAGTGGGAGAGGAGCTCAATGAAGTGAGATTTATCAACACTTTTATGAATCAAGTCCCTAGTATAAGAAAAATCTTGACTAGGCCTTGACATACACTTCACACTGAGCAATTGTATTGGGTCTACTCCAAAGATTACATTCATACTATGTTGGTCATTAAAAGAACATTTGAACAGGAACTTTATTACTGAGATGATTCCCCCCAAACCAATACAGGGTTTTTTCTGCTGCAGGAATTGCAAAGCATATAGGAAAAGCCAAGATGGTAGCAAATTTACTGTACCTAACACTGAAAGAGAATTTGTTATTAGAAAACACACCTCTTACACTACAGAGTATCAGGTATATTGCCTGAATTGTGAATGCATGTATGTCGGTAGCGCCATCTATAAGGTCAAGAAGCGTGAGTTGGAACATATGAGGGCCATTGTACATAATGACACCTCATATTCTGTTGCTAGACATTTTGCAGAAACTCACTTTGGTAACTTGAATTTACTTTAATTCATGGTGATTGATAACCACCCAATCCCTTGCTGTACACAGCCTTCCACAGCGGGGGAAGGCCAGGCCCTGCGGCCAACCCCTATAACCAGCCTAATGGCCTCCCTACCCAGGCCAATCGCAGCCCCGGGGACCCCCTTCTCCTGGGGCCAGGTCTAAATATTAAATTTTCCTTGTGGCCACTCCCCGGCCGACCCCAGAGCCAGGGATCCCATTCTCCAGAGCCCAGCCTAAATAATCGTCAATCCTAGGTGCCCTCCAGGGCATCCAGTGTGCAATGAGGACCACAGGAGTAGCTACAGAGAAAGACGGAGTCCCAGCCTGCTCCCCACCTCCTGCAGGAGTCGGCATTGCTTTTTCACTCAGCGAGCTGAAAAACATGCAGCTACCTGTCTGCAAAAGCAATTGCTTCCTCTGTTTCCTTGATTGCAGAAACCTACACTCTGAGCAAGCGTGAGGCTTTTGACAGCTATCTCTTACTCAGAGCATAGAGTTTGCTGATACTTGGAGGCTGCTGTCAAAGCTGCTGCCAAGTCACGGCAAACAGCTATGTCCCGGGGGTGGGCACCCCGGACATAGCAGGAGCCTGCCCTGGGGGATGGTGGTACCCAGGGTCATTAATGGCTCAGTAAGGCCCCCCTCCAACAAGGAAATAGCCCCGGGGAGGTGGTGATCCCCAGGGCTGGGGATCCTCAATTGACCCCCTTTGTTACTTGGTGGATTTTTGGTGGAGGTATAACATAAATCTCCCCAGGGAGGTGCTGGTCCTCAGGGCTCATTTAAGCCCAAGGAGGGGGGCCATGTGCACCCCTATCCTTTCTGAATGCCCTGGGACATGGCCCACTCAGGGGTCACATAAAACAAAAGGACTGGAAACCACCCTTTGGAGGATTAGCTGTGCTGCACAAAACAATAAATACATAATAAAACACTAACTAATATACCACAATTAAACACAATTTGTCATGTACGTTTTCTGGTATTCACTAAATATTATTACTCGGATTTGAAACAGTTCATGAGAGTTGATTGTGACTTTCCTTTACTTGCTACTCATCATCAGCTCGGGCCTTCAGACCACCATCTTTCTATTGTCCTTGACTGTTTTCACATATCCTCTTGTAGTCACTGTTTGAAGGTGAACTTAGGCCCTCTTTAGAAGGCTTGTGGTATTGAGACTGCCAGCCCCGTGATGACGGTTGTAACCCCGCACTCCAGGTGGTCCGACCGCCACATTACAACCATGGTGATCGGACCACCAGGGAATCGCAGTCACTGCTTTGAACAGGGTTCCCAATGGGCTGATGGTGGGCAAACTTGTGGTCCGCCATGGCAGCACCGAATTCAGTGCCACTGTGCTGATCACGACTCCTGTTTCTGCCAGCCTTTCCATGGCGGGGACTCCACCATGGAGAGGCTGGCAGGAATACAGTGCAGGGGACCACAGGGACCCCTCCAAAGGTGTTGGTTTGCTACGGCATTGGGAGTGAACATTCAGAGGGTTCTGGAGTGTGATGTATTGGCCTTGGCTCCTTTAAGGGCGCTAAGGCCAATACTGTAGCACTGTGCAATGTTCCCGACAGAGGGGAGGCTGCTGGTATGACAACTGCTTCCTCCCTGTGGCTTTCGGTGGTCAGAGTTTTCCGACTGCCAAAGTCGTAATGAGCACTTTAGTATCTTTGATAGTTATTTGAATGAACTGCATCTATAGACCAAGCAGAAAGACAATCGGTTTTAACATGCTTCCTCTAATTTTCCTAAAAAAATCATCCTTTTGTCATTTTCTATAAATACAGCACAATCTTCTTGTGCGGTTAATGCAGTTCTAGTAATTTCATTTTCACTGCTTTGACAACAGTTTATTTTGCGTTAGATCCCTCAAACAACACAGTTTCAAAGCTCAATAGAATGTTGTCAGAATAATTATGCAATATGTGCATTATTTCAGTCTCTTTTCTTGGTAAAGACGGCCTCACTGCCCTCTTGACAGCTCTAATGAGCATCTCCATTTGTTCTTTGTCAGTATGAAGTAATAGTTTCATAATAAAACACCTGCAATTGTTGATCACTACGTTTATTCAATTTTACAAGGATGCTTATGTCTTCAAATATGGTTCTAATTCAAGCAAGGACATGTTCAAAATAAATGCAGCAAAGAGTAGTCAGTTGTGGAAAAAACTGCATGCTCTGTGTAGGTAACTAAGCAAAAGTATCAAACATGAACCATTCACACACATTGCAATTGTAACTGTACTCATTAAATACAGTAATCTATTACCAATACGTGTCCTTGAGCTATTACTGCCTTTGATTGGTTAACATTTTTTATGCAGATATGTTTTAAGTAATTTTCTGAGCAATATAAAATCACTTATAGTTGGTAGCTGGGTAAGGATGCTTTTCCCAACTTTGTTGCAGCATTCGAAAAGGACCGACCTCCTTGCTGACCCTTTGTATCTTAGGAACTCTCAAGCAGGAGGCCAAGGAGGAGCACAAATTCCTACATGGTATGTAAATACCAAACAGGACCTCTACAGATGTAGGACTCTATCTGTAAATATGGCATATTGTAAGCACTTTTAACTACCATATTTGCATGGCCCGTGGTACAGAGCAGTGCAGCAAGTGCTTGGTGTGCTGCACTGCGCCATTGGGAAGGGTCAGAAATGCACCATAACTACAGGATACAGCCCATTTTTGCCCTCTCCCCCTGTGCTGGTGCACAAATTGTTGACATGCACCAACACAGGCACCTTTGCACTATGGTTCAAGGGTTTCTGCGTTGTGGGGATGATTGTCTTTGTGCAGGAAGAGACACCTTCCAGCACAAAAACAATCAATGGAGGTGATTTCCTCCTTCTGTGTGTGCTACAGAATGCAACACACATAGAAAGAGGAAAAAACTGGGAGAAATAAAGATTTTTTCCCCCGTTGCGTCAACCATCTGGTTGGCGGTCGGACTACCAGATCATTAGTTATATGGGCCTATGGAGCAAAGACTGCAGCGGTCCGGCCGGCTCCGTCAAGCAGCACAGACCGCCACGGTCACTAGGCAGCACAAACAGGCCGGCGGATCCTGTGTTTCTGCCAGACACATTATGAGGTTGCACACCACCAATGTGACCATGGCGATCCAACCACCACATCTCAGTAGGCGGAAATAGACCTTATAAAGGGAGACACTTACCTGCAATCAGCCTCACATGTCCGGTGCCACCATGGAACTCATCACACACGTCCTGCTGCTTTTGTTCATCATTGATGGAGCACAAAATCCATTCTGCTGTGGCCGCAACTGACTGTAATTAAACACACTTGCCTGTGTCATTAACTGTAACAACAGGTTGTTGTGCCGTTGTCCACATGATATGGGGTCACGCTATAAGCACCAAGTAGATGTCTCATTGTGTACACAGCAGGAATCATACATGAAGATGGATACATTCACAGTTACAATGCGCTCCCTTTGGGCAGGTCACTCAAACTGCACAGCAACACAACACAAAAACACATGCCCACTCATCTCAGGCACAGGAACAGTGAAGGCTACACAACATTGTCTCACACAACACCAATTACACAACATCACATATACAAACACAACTCACATGCTCACATTCCTCATAGGCTATGGAATGTTGTTACATACTACACACATATGTATGGATGTGTCATAGAACACAAACACTACTCCCATTAAACAGCCCAGCAATGGACAAGGTGTGGAAGGACAATGGCATGCACAATAGACAGAGAGACAAATAGACAAAGATCACTATGCAAACAATACTTCCACAATAGGAATGGTTGCATCATGAACACTCAGGGAAGGAGGCTGCACTGGGATTCGTATCACTTTGCAAAGGCCCCTTAAACAACATTTGCACAGGAAATTACCCTACATGTGTCTCAGGGACAAACAGTACTGGATTCAAATGGCATGCCTATCTGCACAATACGGACGTGCAAGCCAATAAAGCACATACAACTCTAACTGCATGGGACATACCTCTACAGGAACTAGCTGTAAGTTACACACACCTAAATGGACTCATGCACATTCAAATGCAAACAAAGACAGCACAATTGAACACACTCCATATCTGCACAAACAAAACTCAAACTGACACACATTAGATTAATCCATAATCCTTATCGAAGGACAAGTCTAACACCATACATGTTCACATTGAACAACACAAGATGAAATGCTTACCATAGTAAATAGTGCACAATGCCATGACAGCACCATTGCATTTACAGCTACATATCCATACAGCCAACATCTACAACATCTACCTTTGTCTTGGGTGACACCAGCACTGTCCACAAAGTTGGATACTGCAAACAACAGCAAATGGATCAGCAAGCAGGCTGAAACACACACAACTGTAGGCAGACAACACAAGTTACTCAGGAACAACATTAAGGTAGAAGAGAAATTGCAGGACAAATGTGTACCCAAAACAAAACAACTCTTTAGGTTTATTAAATAGAGAAGATAAAAAGTCCAAGGAAATTCGACAGTCCATTAAATTGTCCACAATAGTACAGTATTGCTACAACGCTTGACTCCTAATTGTCAGGGAACCTCCACAGAAAGGGACATCAAGGGGGTATGCAAGCACCTCAGAGATCATCCCTGGGGGGTTGGGTTTGGGAGGGGAGTTTTGTCTTGGGCTTGGGATGAGTGGCCTGCTTTTTGGGAGGGGTGGGTGTCTTCATGGGGGTAGAGGTAAGGGTGTTTGCAAGGGGGGGAAGAAGAGGCCTTGGGAGTGTGTATGTGTGTCCGGGGGGGCCGGGAGGTGGAGGTGCTGGGCGATGGAGTGGTGGATGTGTGTGTCTGTTATTTTGATGACTGCAGGTATACTGGATGTGGTCGATGTCTGTGTGTCTGTAGTTGCAGGGTCTGCAGGTATGGTGCTTGTGGTGGATGTCTGCTGGGATGTGTCTGTGGGTATGATGGGTGTGGTGAGTGTGTCACTGATTGTTGGTGTAGTGTCTGTAGGTATGCTGGATGTTATGTGTAATGCTGGTGGTGGTGTCTAGGGAAGTTGTGACTGTTGTCGTGTCTGTGGACGGCTGTTGTTTGCTTGTGTGCTGGTAAGTTTTGTGGTGCTTGTTTTTGTGTGTGCTCCTGTTGTGTGTTGATGTGGATGAATGCAGATCTATCTGTGTGTTTTCTGTAGGTCGGGGAAGGGGGTGATTTGGATTGGGAAGAGGTAGGTTTGGTGGGGATGGAAGATGTAGGGTGACTGGCTGCCATCAATGAGGAGGCCAGAGCCTGAAAATATCTCTGAAGGCCAGCCATTGCACCATGAATTCCTTCCAGGAATACACTGGTCCATTGTAGTCAGGTTGCGAATCCCTGGGTGGCATTCATAGTGGCTGACTGAGACACTTCTCAAGAAGTCAATAGTCTCCTCACTGAGGGCAGCAGGGGTAACAGGGGCTGGGACAGAAGTGCCTGCAGCAAAGTAGACACCCAACCTCTTTGGTGAGTGGGCACGACCAGCTGGGTGGGGAGCAACAGGGAGGGCAGTGATAGAACGGGGGTGGCGGACATGAATGTTACAGGGGGATGCCCCATTGGGCCCGCCACCACTAGGGAGTGTCCACTGGAGGAAGAATCCAATGATGATTATGATGTTCCAGTCTCCCCCATGGCACTCTCCCCTCACCCTCCAGACCACTGGGTCCCTCTGTGTCGGTGGTGTCTTGACCTGAGGTCCCATGGCCAGATGCTTCCCCACTCAGCTGTGCCCAGTATCCTTTGCCTGGCAGTGCAGATGCTGCAAATACAAAGAGAAATAGGGTCATCACATGTCCATGATCACACTTGAACAACAGCTCTGATTAGCACACAGTATCATGATGTTAAGTAGACCCCAGCAAAAAACTCCACCTAAGTGATCCATATATGTGCCATGTCATATGCGTGCATGCCATATGAACTCTCAACAGCTGCTCACAGGAAAATCAGGATCTCACACAACTGCAATTGCATGGCTGAAGTTGTGCAATTACAATACCCATTCAGCAAGTAGGAGACACCATCACTATCAAACCTTTGCCCCATTGAGCAGACTTCAGTCACCTGTTGGCATACAATAGTAGGCTAATGTCAAATCCATTTTCACAGATCCCATACAAGGCCATGCACACATATATTTGTCACATACACGATGACTCAACAAAAAGAAATGATGCTACTAAATCATGCAATTTTGATGTCAAAAGTTCAGTACCCTAGAGAAGGTGACATGGAAATATTCAAGTCACACTGGAAACATATCATCAATGCATACATCGACAAGTGATATCTGCCCCATAGAGTTATGGTGGTAGTATTAATGTTGCTCAGGTAGGCCACAAATTTGGCATGGAAATGGACACTGTTGACGTAATGTACAACTTGTCAGGGAAAGATAAAATGAATCAGCAAGCCCCAGGGAAATCACCACTAACTCATGGCACCCCTTACAATAACATACTTTCAGTGCATCAGTAGAAGCCATTTGTGCTTTGTATGTTGGAGCAGTCCTGGGATTTGCAAATACATGTATAAGGCCCTCAACATGTTGCCCAATGGGAAGCAACATCACTGTCTCCATTTTGGTCCTACAAACCCAGATGTCCATGGATGAATAGATCTACCCAAACAAATGTGATTCAAATATAACTGCAAGTCACTCCATGATGCTGGCCAATAGTCAGGGCACAAACCTTATCCATTACACTCATGTTTAGTGCACTTTTCCACATTATGCCACATCAAGGGCATAGATATTCACATTGTGGCTCTAAACTCTAGGCCTACCTCTCATGTCCCTCATTGCTAATCAAGTTTATCATGCCAATGACATGCTATGATGGGTGAGGGTATGTGTGAGCCAATAAACAATGGTAATACACTCCTGTCTGTGGCACAACTTAAAATGTGTCCCCTTTGAAAATGTACTATTCCACAAACAGTGTTGCCATGCACATATAGGTGAGGGAATACAGATATCAAACCATCAACATAGGTATAAAACTGCAGATCATAAATGTTTATCAAAAGAGAAAGGGACACATGCTGACATGTAGGCACAGAGAATGTTGGCAACAGTGATGGCACGTAAATCATGTCAATGGACATTCCCCACTTACCAAGGGAAAATATTGACCTATAGCTGCATCTAAAGAACAATATAAGCCCTGTCATACGTATGTTGGACAGCTTCACATTTCAGACTGCAGTGGGGTACCAGCACTCATATGCTGAAGACAACTAGCGTCTGGGTATCAGGTGCCTATATACACATTTGCCCAGACACATGGTGGAGTACAGTGATCCATCACCTACTTACATTTGGCCTGGAACATTTAGGAGTAACGGTTTGTTGCATAGAAATTACACAAACAACAACAAAGAGTACTTGATTGATCAATGTACCCAGCCATATGTAGTCCCTGCAGAGCTGGTGGTTTCTGGATTCCAGCCTCTTTTGCCCTAGGTTCCTGGTCCAATATGCAAGGCACATCAGTATGCACGGTCCAGCCCAAGATTAAAACCGGGAATATAGGAGTGTTACTGGAAATTATGTACCATTACACTCTCTAATTAGGGAAGGTAGTTTACCTAGTCCTACATGGTCAACATCTTTCGCGTCTACGATCGGTCACAAAGTGATCCTATGACGCTTCTTCAGGACCCACGAAAAAAACTTGTTATTAAACTACTTCTCCTGTTTATCAACAATTAATCAAGTGCACAAAAGGTCACTTACAGAATAGAAGACAGAGTATGTCTAAGTCAGTTGGTCAGTACAGTGGCCCTGCATAGAATTGAAAAGACACATAACAATTAGTGCCAGTGATCAACACAGAAAAACAATTATAGTGACAACCACCCTCAGTCAGTGTATAATAAAAAAGAAGGAATGAATAGGTTTCAATGCTTACCATCCCGTATTAGAGATTGGGCTCACTAGGTCTGCGCTAGCATCAACCAAGGAGATCGTACTAGATAAAAATAATATGTAATAATATAACACTGCAAACAATACATAGTGACACGACATTGGGAAAGTCTTAGTATCGCCGTCTAAATTAGATCACTAAATTCAATACTAGACAGAATGGTGTAGAAAGATGTACATACATATATATAGTGTTGGTTAAAAGTCAATTATATGCAAAGAGTGGGTTGGTTTCCGGATTTACCAAGGAGCGATCCAAGTAAGCACGGGGTTACGGAAGGTATTCCCTCCGTCCCCGTTTCAAGATTCTGCATGTTTTGACTATTTTCATGGTATCATCTCTGCCGCATTAACCGGGTGACCGGCACTTTTTTACTATGACCCGATTACATACCTGAGTTTCTATTTCAAATAATGAATGGGCATATTGTAACATATACTAGTCTCTCTAGAGCATGTGAGCAGTTCCTATTTTTGCAACAGCATTTGTGGGCCAAAGATGATTAAGGGTTGTTACTTTGTCATATGACTAAAAATACTTACGATGCTGATTGCTTTTGAGATGACTGAGCAGTCACATGGCTGCAGTACTTTTAATGTTGATTACATTACCATAGTGCTTATAACAACCCACTCTTTGCATATAATTGACTTTTAACCAACACTATATATATGTATGTACATCTTTCTACACCATTCTGTCTAGTATTGAATTTAGTGATCTAATTTAGACGGCGATACTAAGACTTTCCCAATGTCGTGTCACTATGTATTGTTTGCGGTATTATATTATTACATATTATTTTTATCTAGTACGATCTCCTTGGTTGATGCTAGCGCAGACCTAGGGAGCCCAATCTCTAATACGGGATGGTAAGCATCGAAACCTATTCATTCCTTCTTTTTTATTATACACTGACTGAGGGTGGTTGGCACTATAATTGTTTTTCTGTGTTGATCACTGGCACTAATTGTTATGTGTCTTTTCGATTCTATGCAGGGCGACTGTACTGACCAACTGACTTAGACATACTCTGTCTTCTATTCTGTAAGTGACCTTTTGTGCACTTGATTAATTGTTGATACACAGGAGAAGTAGTTTAATAACAAGTTTTTTTAGTGGGTCCTGAAGAAGCGTCATAGGATCACTTTGTGACCGATCGTAGACGCGAAACATGTTGACCACGTAGGACTAGGTAAACTACCTTCCCTAATTAGAGAGTGTAATGGTACATCATTTCCAGTAATACTCCTATATTCCCGTTTTTAATCTTGGCCTGGACCTTGTTTCTAACACATTAAAATAATGGTTTAGGTTCAGAGATAATTTTAAGAGTTTTGTCTCTTCTCTATACTCTCCGTTTCTTAGTCAGTCTCTTTCCCAGATCTTCTTTTGTTAGCAATTTAACAACGGTTGAGTGCCACCCAGTATGCTGGGTGGCCCGCCAGGCATTGCAGCACCAGTCTGGCGAGGAGTAAGCCCAATGATGATACCTGTCACCCTAGTGGGTGCTTGAGGGCTCTCCTAAAACACCTAGTATAGATTCGCCTTTGCTGAATAGAACTTAATTAGTTCTCTTGTCTTCTTTCTCTTTTTTGGAACAGTGCACTTATATTGATATTACAGGTTCACTTCGGGAGACTGTGCACTGGACCAACAATCTCCCAGTCCCTATTTTTGTTTAAAGACATCAGTATGCACTACATGACATGTCTAAACAAACAATCGCTCATTTACTGTGTGACACATGGCTTATCCCTAATTGTCAAGGGGAGCTGTCAGAACCTAACTTGTTTACTTGGCAGTGGGATAGGCAGGAAAATGCCCTCTACTCGCCCTCTTTGTGGCTGCTGTGCTTCCCTCAAATGCCCATCAAGCTCCGGATAGGCCACCACCAGAGTGCGGGCCATTACGGGGGTCATGGTCCAACAGGCACCCTGCCCACATTGGGAGGACACCCCTAGCTGGACCTTCACAATCTTCCGAGCCCCGCATTTCAGGTCCTCCCACCTTTTTCTACAGTGGGCGCTCCGCCGGCTGTGGGCCCCCTGGATCCGCCCCTTCTTGATGATGGCTTTCCACAAGCCAGTCTTTTGATGGGTATTGACCTCCATGGATGCAAAAGACAAATCAAGAGATCATGTTCACAAGTCTCATCACAGATGGTTGAGTCACATACATGTCAGTAACATCAAGCTAGAACTTTCTTATTTGTAAATACTCCCCAAGACTGACACATACAAGTCAATAAGTCTAGGAACATGACTACAGACATGCATTTCTCCATGTGCAGACTAACCCACTACCATGCACAGGCCCAACAATGACTAAGCAAGCTTACTGACATTATGCATGCCATGCTCTAGCAACCTGCCTGAGATGTGAATCATTATAAGACATATCACAGCTCTGTGGCTCCTGACGGGTAAACTCCTTAGGCACGAATGAACCAACACATTCACACTCTGTGAAAATGACTCTCAGTATACAGTCCCTACAGGCAACTGCCTGAGTACAAACTCCAACATTACACATGGGTAACAATGAAGGGACCATGAAGGGACTGGCAAGTGGGTACAGTAAGTGTCTTTCCTGTTAATGTATAGATATGTGGGCTAACAAATGCAGACTCTTGCCGCTCCATGGGGTGAGGGTCTGTAATATGCAACTGTAACACAGAACACTCCTTTGGACATATGTGTCCATCCTACAGAGATGGCGCCCAACAAACAAAGGAATGCATTGTACAGTTTCCGTTACGTGACCAAACTACTGAGTCACATAGCATGGTCTCCTATGAAACAACACACTGTATACATTGTGATACTGTCATTTATGCAATAAGGCTGTACAGGACAAATGTGACTTATTTGCAGGTGACAAAAGGGCTGTGGGAATAAGGGACCTGTCATGAGTCAAAGACAATTATGCTAAGTGCACATATGGACTAGATCACTAACTTACCTCTGTGCCCTTTCCTAATCTAAGCAAAGGAATGAGGCATTCGGGGCAGGATTTTACACCAGAGCCTCATATTGCCCACATGCCAGGATCTGTGGGGCACAGGGAGTGGGTATAGTGCCAAAGTTGCATAGACACAGTGACGCCACCCCAGTCTAGACTAAGACCAATATTGGGAGATACATTTGACAGGCCCTCGTCTCTGCAGGCTGAGCATACAAAACCTACATGACACTCCTTTCCCATCACTTCCATGCATGACAGTAGATCATGTAGCCAAAAACATCTTTCCATGTGGTATGTGTTGCAATCCGAAGGGCACAGTGACTCATTATATGCCTTCCAAACAACAGTTTAGCAAGGGCAAGCGTGCTTAGAAATATATGTGCATCATACACATTGCTCACATTACTCTCAACTGACTCATACAGCATGCTTACTCAGCTTATGCTGTACTGCCCATACATAATGCCTGACATTTAAAACAATCATGAACAAGGAGATGTCAGTGGATGGCAGTAATGTCTCCTCACCTAGTTATGTGCATCCAACACAAGGATGACCTAGGAACCCAAAAACCTGACACAACACAATGTGCCTGAACTTTACATATGGCACTGGACAGAAATACCTGCACATTGTACATCCCATAGATGCTACATAGACTGCAACAGCAGGCACATGAATAGTCAACCTGGTACACATGGCCACATGCTAGCCTGTGAGGATGGAAAGGATGGTGAAGTGCAGAGAAAACTGTGCACATGAGACTACGGCAACACCCTCTACGCCGGGACCACCGCCAAACTCCAAAACCGCCTGCAACGCATCCAAAACGCCTCGGCCCGCCTCATCCTCGACGTACCCCGCAACAGCCACATCTCCGCACACCTGAGACACCTGCATTGGCTCCCAGTCAGCAAAAGGATCACCTTCCGTCTTCTCACCCACGCACACAAAGCCCTCCACAACAAGGGACCGGAATACCTCAACAGACGCCTCAGCTTCTACGTCCCCACCCGCCCCCTCCGCTCCGCTGGCCTCGCACTTGCTGCCGTCCCTCGCACCCGCCGCTCCACGGCGGGTGGGAGATCTTTCTCCTTCCTGGCGGCCAAGACCTGGAACTCCCTCCCCACCAGCCTCAGGACCACCCAGGACCACTCCGCTTTCCGGAGACTCCTAAAGACTTGGCTGTTCGAGCAGCGATAACCCCCCCTTTCCCCCCTAGCGCCTTGAGACCCGCACGGGTGAGTAGCGCGCTTTATAAATGTTAATGATTTGATTTGATTTGACTTACCTGATCCTCTAGTGCACCATGGAGCAGTCCATACAGGGCTAGAAACTTGTCTACTTGCCTCACCAGCTTCTTTGGAGAGAAGGCTGGGACCTTATCACCTGCTGTACTGTATGTGGCATTATTTCTCCCAGAGGCGGTAGACAGCAGCTCAATTTGTGGAGGTCTTAGTGACAGCAGTGTCAGGACTCAAGTGAGTGAATCGGCAGAACATTTTGGTCAAGTCAGCCATGCACGTGGTCATCACCACTGGTAGACACAGCCATCAGCCTGTGACTGCCACTGGCAACAACATTAGCATATGGTTAGCCGGCGGTCACGGGCAGGTACTAATGTCCAGTAGGGTAAGTCAGGCCGCCGCCATTTTAGAGGCCTGAAATGTGGTTTTGGGCTTCAAAAATGGTGTCACACCTCCGAAAACTTTGTTTTGAGCTCACAATAATGCTTATCCTGTCTTGTCATGTAGGTCCTACTATTCAAACAGTATGTTGCAGGGCACAAATGGCATCTAACAGTGGGGCACAGTCCACCCCCGCCGAAGGTCATTTTAGAGGTCGGGATATCCAGTCACATTTTGAGGGGCAATTGTGATTTTTGAGTTTGGTCCAGATATATAGGGGGCCATTACGACCCTGGCAGATGGCGGAGAACCAGCGGTAAGACCGCCAACAGGCTGGCGGTCTTACTTTGGGGAATTATGACCATGGCGTTTACTGCCATGGTCATCCGCCGGTTCTCCGTTCCACCCGCCAGGGCGGAGACGACCGCCGGGCTGGAGACCTGGGTCTCCAGCCCGGCGGCTGTCACTATACCGCCGGCGGTATTTGGACCCGGCTTACAGCCGTGGATTTCCAGCGGTTTGAACCGCCATGAAATCCATGGCGGTAAGCACTATCAGTGCCAGGGAATTCCTTCCCTGGCACTGACAGGGGTCTCCCCCACCCCCACCTTGACTCCCTCCCCTACACCCCCCACCACCCCTGCCACCCCCCAAAGGTGGCAGGGCCCCCCTCCCCATCCCGACCCCCAACATCACATAACTCACACACACACGACACGCATGCAGGCACCACCAACACACATACGCACACACCCCGACATACATGCCAACATCCACACATACACTCAGACACACACACCCACATTCAAACACGCACACATCCATACAGACATACCCACAGACATACACGCACTCATTCCCATACACACAACACCCCTGCAAGCATACACGCACTCACACACCCCCTCTACATACACACACGCACACCCCCATGCACTCACACAACACCCCCCTCCCTTAACGGACGATCAACTTACCTGTTCCGTCGATCCTCCGGGAGCCATGGGGCAGCTCCACCGACACTACACCGCCAACAGAACACCGCCACGGCAAATCACAGGACGTGATTCGCTGGGCGGTGTTCTGTTGGCATGGCGGTGGAGGTGGAGCAACCTCCACTTCCCCGCCTCCCGCCAGTATGGCTGTTGGCGGCTCTCCGTCCGTAAAGGGACGGAGAGCTGCCAACGGTCATATTAGGCCGAGTGGCAAACTGCCTGCACAGGCGGTCTTCCGCATGGCAGTCCCTCGGCGGTCTTGAAAAAAGACCGCTGAGGTTGTAATGACCCCCATAATGTGAACACATGTGTGGAAAACCATGAGGGTCACATGTGACCTTTGTGTTATTAGCAGCTGTGATGTGTACTGGTTGCCATGTCTATCCCATCTAAAATGACTGGCCACATGATATCATTGACATGGATCATATATGTTGCTGGGGACACAATGACTAATGTTAGAACTCATTTCTTGTCATACATAGATACCCAGGGAGAGGAAAGATGTGACAACCACCTGTCTACCGTCCACTGCCAGACCTTCGGACCATGAAAGAACAACACATCATCCTCCTATATTGTCTAAATCGGCAAACAATAGGGGAATTATGTCATCATTTGGAACCAGATTTGATGTCAGCTATAAGTTATCCAGCTGGCAAACCACCCATTGTACAAGTGATGTCAGTATTGCACTTTCTAGCTACAGGGTCCTTCCAACATACAGTGGCCCTGCCAGCTGGCGTGTCCCAATCTATATTCAGTCTGGTGATAAAGGATGTCGTCTTAGCAATGTTGAAGCACCTGGACAGCTACATCCAGTTTCCCCTAACATCAGGGTTTATCCCATGTGAAGGCTGTTTTGCATGTATCCTACATGTGGCTGGGGCCATTGATGGAACACATGTTGGTTTGGTCCCACTGTAGGCCAATTAACAAGTATACCACAACAGAAAGAACTTCCATACCATCAACGTGCAAGATGTCTCTTTAGCGGATCTATAAATTTCAGAGGTCTGTGCCAGTTATCTGGGTTCAGCCTATAATTCCTTCCTAATGCGGAACAGTACTATATCCCAGCTGATGTCACAACTGTACCCAGAGAGGACCTGGCTGGTTTGTAAGTCACATATGTCATGTTTTTGTGTGTGCAATGTCTGGTGCTACAATCTGGAAAAGAGGGACTCATTGTTGCACATATGTCCCATTCCTTAACATGAGACTCTGCAAATCCAAACCGTCCTCGGATGTTAATGCCAATAAGGAATTCAACTACGCCAGAGGAAGTCCACTTCAGTGAGGCCCATGGAAGAACACAGCATATAGTGGAGCAGGCGTTTGGGCTCCGCAAGGCCAGATTTAGGTGTCTGGACCGGACAGGTGGAGCCTTTCTCTACTCATCAGAAAAGTGTGTCGGATCAATGTGGCATGCTGAATGTTCCACAATGTTGCCCTGCGGAGCAATATCCCATACGTCCCAAAGGAGTTGGGGCCCTGCAGTGCCACTGGGCGAGACTCAAGAATTGCCAAGTTAGGATGACAGTGGTGAAGAGGAAGCAGCTGACTTGTGGGAAGATCTCATCAATAGCTACTTTTCATAAGTGTAAGTATGTCATGTGATGTAATGACTGTGACTGCACAAAGAACTGTAGTTGTTAGAATGTGTGGAGTAGAGTGTTTTGGCAACAACTAGGGATCTAATACTCTGCAGTATTCAGCTGAAGGGTGCTTGAAGGGTTAGCCTTTGACATATTCCCACTTTGATGTAGCTACTTTGTTTGTGTCGGTCTCATTGCAATGTAATTGCCTTTCCAGATGCTTGCCATATGATTTGTGTAATAGGAATGTTTCAAGCCTATGCTCTTTGTCTTGTCTTTGTGTGGGTACCTTCACCATAACATCATCGTGTAGGCTTTTCAGTGTTGTGACATTGACAGGTATCTGATGCTGTTCCAACATAGGAAGTGGACATAGATTGTTCTGGGTACTCTAGGTCACATATTTGGGGTGTATGAGACCTGTGCCAAGGCAAATTGCACAGTGTTTGGGTGGAAGGTCAGTAGTGCACATTGTACTTATTTGGTGTGCTATGTTGGGTTGATTGCATCATGTGTGTGATCATGTGGCCATGAAATATGTTGTCATCAAGTGCAAGCAAGGCCTTCACATAAGCTAAACACTCTTCTTGTTTGTCTTGTATGTATCTGCAGATTTGTTTCATCATTGCAGGCCACTGTGTCTGTTCCACAACACTGACATATGTCCGTGTCATACCACCAGATGTGTGGTCATTGGATTATGGTGGGCCTGTGATCAGGGACTGTTATACTGCCCTTTGCCTCTACCTTGGCTTCTGTGATATTGGATTACTTTGGTTTGGTATGTGATAAGGCTCAAGCTGGTGACACCATTCACTTTTCTGTTTGCCTATTCGACAGGACAATGTCTGACAAGGCCCTTCCTTCCGTGATCTGGGGGGCTGTACCTTAGTATGTGTACCTTGACACAATATGAGTCAGCAATTCTTGGCTATGACAGTCCAGACATATGGACAGCCTATGTGCTGTACATCGGAACAGAATGTTTGGTGTGACCAGACACTTGTAGCAATGGGTTTTTGTGTGTTGGCAGTGACAATTAGCAGGTCACTGTACTTGCAACATATTACTTCTCGCATTACTATCTTGTGTCTTACTCATTTGTTTCACATGGTTCTTACATCTCTACATAGCAAAATGTGGAAACGAAGCAAGCAGAAACAGACTTTGTGATAGGTGGGTTTATTGAAAATGTATGCATAAAATAATATTGCCCATGGCTGAGAAGAACAGTGAAGGGTTCAGTCATAGTGGATGAAATCATTGGAGTAGACGCCACACCATTGGAAGTCCAAAGTCCAGTGTACTCCTCCCATTGGAAATGGGAAGTGGTTGAAGAACAATTAACAGAGTGAATATGTGGCACACAAAGGAGTTGCTTTAGGAACAGTTCACTTGCTGTCAGTAGTGGGTGTCTTGCCTTCTGTACCTCCTGGATTCTTTGTTGGATGTCCCAACTTGTGGGAGGGATCTGCTGCTACAGAGGCAGGGGTGTCTGGGGCGCGTTCTTCCCCTCAGAGGGTCTCCCTTCCAGTTGCTGGCAGAGATGAAGGGCCTGGTGTTGCTGTTCCAAAGGGAGGGGTAGAATGTAGTAGATGATCCCTGATCAAGGTACTGTTAATGTCCCTCATCACCCCTGTTAGGGAGGTCATGTTGATTCTGTGGGCCTCCCACTGCTCATGTATATCCCTATGGCTGTTGCTCTGCAGCTGCTTTATCTCCTGGAGTTCTACAAGTACCTGGCCCGTCATGGCTTGGGACTCCTGATAGACCACCAAGACATGGATCATGGTGTTCTGGCCCGAGCATCCCCAGTGGCCTCAACCTGCTAGCCCACAGCATTCCTCCCACGCAGTCTACCCCCACAGCCTGTGCCCTTGCCACAGGGTGCCCCCTCCCACTGGTTGCAGGATCATCATTGTCCAAGGTGTTGCGCTGTGACTCTGGATCCTGGACTGGGAGGGCACAAGATGGCAGTAGACCCTGTCCTATGGACACACGATGGTGTGTGAATGCTACCTGTGATGTTGAGGCAACCGGGCTGGGAGGTGTTGATAAGGGCACAGTGAGATTTACTGTTAGGGTCTGACCAGGTTGTCCAGATGGGCTAGAACCATCCTACACATGCAGACATCTAGGAGTGTCTTCTTTACTGAGGGCTTCATCCATGGGTGTTTTGACAGTCTCTTCTGTGGCCTCTGTGTTACCAGTGGCAGCTTGACACGTTGATGTGAAACATAAATGTTACTGGTTGTATTGTGAAATCTACCTCCAAAGGTTTATTGTGACATTTTGCAAAGACCTTGTACATAGTTGATTAGCAGGTTATCCTATTGTGATGGGTACCCATACTATTGGTTGTACTAACCTGACATTTGTGAAACATGCCAATTCTGTTTAGGTTTAGCAGCTGTTGAAATGTGCATGTCATTGGCAATTGGGAGGATGGGCTGAGAGTTGAATCTTGACACCAGTGCAGGCAAAAAAGTGGCTAGGCAAGATGTGGCTTTGATAATTTTGAGGCCTAGTTAATTGTCATCCAGGCAGACCCAGGACGTTCTTATATATGTGACTGTAGTCATCATGTGGTCAGTGCTTTGTGAATGTGTCTGCTGTCAATACCATTCTGGTAATGCATCTTGAGGCCTTTGGGATTCTTGTTTTGCACACAGGATAAGGTGTCCTTCCTTTCCTCAATATTTTCATCTTGGGTCATCATGTCAAGATGGAACTAGGTAGCAAGACCCATCTCTGAGTTGAGCATGATTTGTATCTTGGTCCCTCCAAGATGAGTTAACTTCAATTGACAGTTAGCAGGCAAGGGTTTTTGTACAAGTGATCACCGTTCTGGTGTTTGGAGTCACTTAAACAGTGCCTCCCGGGAGTTGCAGTCAGGTCACTCTCACTACTTGCAAGCACTTGACAATTGGGATCTTTTAGAAATGGGGTCTTTGGTTGGCAGTCGGGTTACCCCCTGTCCAAGCAAAGACCCTCACTCTAGTCAGGGTAAGTCACACACAATCCAAATTGTCCTGTAGCCACCCTCTGGTAGTTTGGCACTGAGCGGTCAGGGTTAACTTAGAAAGCAATGTGTAAAGTATTTGTGCAATACATCATGCAATAGCACAGTATAAACACCACAAAAATATACCACACAGGTTCAGAAAAATATAGAATATTTATCTGGTTAAATGCAGGTCAAAACTATCAAGATTTGATAAGTATACGTTGAAATATCACTTTAGAAAATGATAAAAAGGGTCTTAAATTCTTAAAAGCATTAAGTGTCTCTTGCAAGCACAAAGTACCTGTTTTGCGTCTAAATTTTCCACAAAGGATGGCAGAGGAGGAGATGCGTGGAAAACTGGGAGGTGTGCGTCGGTTTCTTTGGGCACACACAGATGATGCATCAATATTTTCCACGCAGCACAGGCCTTGCGTCGATTCCCCGTGCGCAGACTTGGATCCTCTTTAGGTTGGGGGGTATCTGGACGCTCCGGGGATGATGTGGAGAAATCCTGGGCGTGCGGGATGAAGTAACAGGAGCTGCGTCGATCCGGTGGGCAATGCGAGGAAATTTCTGTCACATAGCAAGTGCTGCGTCAATTCCTCTTCACAGGAAGTTGGGCTGCATCGTTCCGGCTCGGCCATGCGTTGATCCAGTGGGCAATGTGTTGAAGTTCCGGTCGCAACGCTGGTGCTGCGTTGGTCTCCACTCAGGGAGCCGAGCTGCATTGTTCCGGTTCAGCGTGCAGTGATTTTCTCACTAGGGTGCAGGATGTGCGTTGATTCCTGCAGGCTGTGCATTGATTTTTCACCGCCCAAGGAGTTCTTTGCAGAGATTAAGTCATTTTGGCCCTGAGACTTCAGAAAACAGGAGGCAAACTGGATCCAAGGCCTTGGAGAGCACAGCAGCAGGGCAAAAGCAAGGCAGCAGTCTCGTCGAGTCCTTTGGGCAGCATGGAGTTCCTCTTGCCAGGTTGCAGGTTCTGGTTCAGAGTTCCTTTCCCAGTAGGTATCTTGTCAAGAAGTGTCTGAGTTGGTAGGGTCTGTGGCCCTGTTTAAATACCCAAATGTGCCTTTGAAGTGGGGGAGACTTTGAAATGGTGATTGGAGTTAGAGAAACAGGGCCTATTGGGCTTTGCAGTCAGGTCACTCCTGCTACTTCCCAGCACTTGACAGTTGGTATCCTCCAAGGTGAGTAAACCTCATTTGAGAATTCACTAACAGATGCATTGGTGCAAGTGCACAATGGGCTGGTGGTTGGAGTTACAGGAACAGGCCCTCCTAGGAGTTGCAGCCATGTTACTCCCTGTGCTACGCGCACTGTACAAATGTTATCCTCATAGGTGAGTACACTTCAATAGAGAGTTAACAGACAAGGGTATTTGGACAAGTAAACACTGGGCTTGTGTTTGGTGTTGGGGATACGGAGCCTCCTGGCTTCGGCAGTCATGTCACTCTCTATACTTCATACACTTGAGAAATGTCATCCCCCATGATGAGTACACTTCATGTGTGAGTTCCCAAACATGTTTTAGAGAAGAGGCCACTGGACTGGTGGTTGGAGTGACAATAAGAGAGCATCCTGTGAGTTGCAGTCATGTAACTCAATGTACTACATACACTATACAAATTGTTTCCTCCCAGGTGAGTACACAACAATAGAGAGTTAAGACACAGGGGTCTTTGGAGAAGAGAACACTGTTCTGGCGTTTGGAGTCACTTCAACAGTGCCTTCTGGGAGTTGTAGTTATGTCACTCTCACTACTCCCTAATACTTGACAAATGTTATTCCCCCAGGAGACTAAACTTCATTTTGGAATTGACAAACAGTGGTCTTAGGACAAGAGGAAACTGTGCTGGTGTTTGGAGTTACAGATATAGGGCCTGCTGTGAGTTGCAATCATGTCACTCTCTCTAGTGGACACACTACACAAAACCTTATCCTCCCAGGTGGGTACTCTACAATTGGGAGTTAACGTACAAGAATATTTGGAGAAAGAAATACTGTGCTGATGGTTTGAGTAACAGTAACAGTGCCTGCTGGGAGTTGCAGTCATGTAGTACACAATTTATACAAATGTCATCCTCCCAGGCGAGTACACTTCAATTGGGAGTTCACAAACATGGGTATGTGGAGAAGGGGACACTCGGCCGGCTGAGTAGAGTAACAGTAACAGTGCCTCCAGACCTTAGCGGTCATGTCAGTCCCTGTACTACTCACATTATTCATGTCTTATCCTCCCAGGTAAGTACACTACAATTTGGAGTTCACAAACACGAGTATTTGGAGAATGAAACATTTCTGATATTTGGAGTTACAGAAACTGGGCCTGCTGTGAGTTGCATGTCATGTAAGTCCCTGTAATACACATAGTATTCATATGTTATCCTCTCAGGTGAGCATACTACAATTGGGAGTTAACAAACAAGGGTATTTTGAGAAAGAAACCACTGTGCTGGTGGTTTGAGTAACAGTGCCTGCTGTGTGCTGTAGTCATGTCAGTCCTTGTACTACACACACTTGCCAACTGTTATCCTCCCAGGGACCGGAGGCCAATGCCGCTGCACTGCTTCCACCGGGCTTACTGGCGGAAATGTCATAATGCAACATTTCTGTTGGTCAGGCTGGTGGAAACATCATAAATCAACAGTGGTGAGGCCGCCGACTTGATGGCCACCTCACCACCGCTGCATTGGAGTTGTGGCGGTTCAACAGGTCAACTCATAATCGGGTATTTGGAGTTACAGAAACTGGGCCTGCTGTGAGTTGCATGTCATGTAAGTCCCTGTAATACACATAGGGGGTCATTCTGACTCCCGCCGGGCGCGGTCACCGCGCGCCCGGCGGGAGCCGCCAAAATACCGTACCGCGGTCGGAAGACCGCGGTGGGTATTTTGAGGTTTCCCCTGGGCTGGCGGGCGGCCTCCAAAAGGCCGCCCGCCAGCCCAGGGGAACCGTCCTTCCCACGATGAAGCCGGCTCGTAATCGAGCCGGCGGAGTAGGAAGGTGCGACGGGTGCTACTACACCCGTCGCGTATTTCACTGTCTGCCAAGCAGACAGTGAAATACTCGTAGGGGCCCTCTTACGGGGGCCCCTGCAGTGCCCATGCCAGTGGCATGGGCACTGCAGGGGCCCCCAGGGGCCCCGCGACCCCCCCTACCGCCATCCGGTTCCCGGCGGGCGGACCGCCGGGAACTGGATGGCGGTAGGGGGGGTCGGAATCCCCTCGGCGGCGCAGCTAGCTGCGCCACCTTGGAGGATTCAATAGGGCGGCGGTACACTGGCGGGAGACCGCCAGTGTTGCCGGTCTGACCGCGGCTTTACCGCCGCGGTCAGAATGCCCTGCGGGGCACCGCCGGCCTGTCGGCGGTGCTCCCGCCGACCCTGGCCCCGGCGGTCTAAGACCGCCGGGGTCAGAATGACCCCCATAGTATTCATATGTTATCCTCTCAGGTGAGCACACTACAATTGGGAGTTAACAAACAAGGGTATTTTGAGAAAGAAACCACTGTGCTGGTGGTTTGAGTAACAGTGCCTGCTGTGTGCTGTAGTCATGTCAGTCCTTGTACTACACACACTTGCCAACTGTTATCCTCCCAGGGACCGGAGGCCAATGCCGCTGCACTGCTTCCACCGGGCTTACTGGCGGAAATGTCATAATGCAACATTTCTGTTGGTCAGGCTGGTGGAAACATCATAAATCAACAGTGGTGAGGCCGCCGACTTGATGGCCACCTCTCCACCGCTGCATTGGAGTTGTGGCGGTTCAACAGGTCAACTCATAATCGGGGCCTAAGACTCTTTCCTGTGTCAATCAGGAGCCTGTTCAGGAAGATCAGATTGTAGCATGATTGATAGTTCTGACCTGTGCAGTTGCATGTAGCACCTCTTTTGGCCAAAGGAATAGTCTAGGTATTCCATTAAGAACAAAGTTACCATAGTCTAGTGTCAAGAGGCCTCAGCATTTGATCAGAAAAGTTTCAATAGGTAAGATTAGTTTTATACTATGGAGGTGTCTTATTTGCAATTATACTCCTCCACCTAAAGCGTTTATGTGGGAGTGAATTTTCATGTTCTTGTTTAGAATGAAATATAAAGATCCACTGTTAGACTTTTCATATCTGGTGTGGTCTCCCTTAACTTTTTGCCTCTGTTTCCCAGGTTGTTGATGTGTGCTCTGTTTTTGCTTTTTTTTTTACTCTGGGCACTTTACCACTGCTAACCAGTGCTAATGTGCAAGTGCTCCTTTACAAAATGTGTATGTAATTGGCTTATCCATGATTGGCATATTTGATTTACTAAGTAAGTCCCTAGTAAAGTGCACTAGAGGTGCCCAGGGCATGTAAATCAAATGCTACTGGTGGGCCTGTAGCACTGGTTGTGCCACCTACATAAATAGCTCTGCAATCATGTCTCAGACCTGCCACTGCAGTGACTGTGTGTGCTGTTTTAACTGTAAATTCGACTTGGCAAGTATACCCACTTGCCAGGCCAACACCTTCCCTTTTCTTACATGTCCGACACCCCTAAGGTAGGCCCTAGGTAGCCCCAAGGGCAGGTGCAGTGTATGGTTAAGGTAGGGCATATTGGCCCTCATAGATCGGACCGCCGGGCGGCCGCCAATGCAGCCACACCCCCGCCATGGCCGAGATCCCCCTGGGCCAGCGGGCGGAAAATAGCTCAGTGGGGATCTCATCCGCAACACAGGATCTGTCTCCAAATGGAGCCGGCGGTGTTGCGGCCGTGCAACGGGTGCAGTTGCACTGTCGCGCTTTTCACTGTCTGCTCTGCAGACAGTGAAAAGCTGCACAAGGCCCTGACAGGGGGCCCCTGCACTGCCCATGCCAGGGGCCACGCGACTCCCCGTACCGCCAGCCTTTTCCTGGTGGTTCAAACCGACAGGAAAAGGATGGCGGTAGGGGGACTCGTAATCCCTCGTAATCTAGCAGCGCAGCCTTGGCGGATTACTATCGCGAGGGCCATTGTGGCGGGTCACCGCTGGCCCCGGCGGTGCGACCGCGGCACTTCCACCGCGGTCGTAATGACCTGTGAAGCACCGCCAGCCTGTTGGCTGTGCTTCCGTCATTACAGGCCTGGTGGTCTTGTACCTCCAGGGTTGTAATGACCCCCATAGTAATGTGTTTTATATGTCATAACAGTGAAATATTGCTTAATATGTTTTTCACTGTTGCAAGGCCTGTCCCTCTCATAGGTTAACATGGGGGCTACCTTTAAATCTGATTAAAGTGTAGATTCCCTTTGGGATTGGATGGACATTTGGAGTTTGGGGTCTCTGAGCTCACAATTTAAAAATATATCTTTTAGTAAAGTTGATATTAAGATTGTGTGTTTGAAAATGCCACTTTTAGAAAGTCAGCATTTTCTTGCATATACCATTTCTGTGACTCTTCATTTGTGGATTCCCTGTCTGGGTCAGTTTGACAATTGGACTGGTTGCACCTCACACTAGATAGTGACACAAAGGGAGCTGGGGTATAGTCCGCATTTCCTGATGAGCCATCTGTGCTCAGAGGGGGAGGAGGAGTGGTCACTCACACCTGAAAGGGATGTGCCTGCCCTCACACAATGCAGTCTCCAACCCCCCAGTGAGTGTCTGGGGCCTGGCCTGGGCAAGGCAGGATTTCACATTCCAAAGAGACTTTGCTTTGAAGTAGGCCCACTTCAAAAGAGAAATTGGGTATAAGAAGGGCACTCAAAACCACAGACTTTAGCACACTTCTGGAACCAAGAGGAACCTCTGCCTGGAAAAGAGCTGAAGAGCTGAGGAAGAAGAGCTGCCCTGCCTTTGACTGTGCTTTGTGGAGCTATCCTGCAGTTGCTGCTTCTGCCAGAGTAAGAGGGCAAAGACTGGACTTTGTGTGCCTTCCATCTTGTGAAGATCTCCAAGGGCTTGACTTAGAGTTTGCCTCCTATTGTTTGAAGTCTCAGGGACAGCAAAGACTTCTCTGTGCCAGCACCTCTGGAGAGACTCCTACTCTGCCCTGTGGTGCCCATCCAGTTCCTGGGACCCTGAAAGGAGAAGCTGGCAGCCTAAGAGGAAGAAATCCACGCACAGAACACCGTGCAAGGAAAAGATCGACGCAACTCCAACCTGAGTCTGAAAAATCAGCTTGCCGCCGGCTTCGTGGCTGAAAATTGACACTCGCCTGCAACGCGACCAATGAATCGATACATGCAGCTGGAGAAATGATGCGCAGCATCACTGACAGAGGCTGGTGAGATTGCAACCCGCGCTGCATGGTTTTCGGATCATTGTGCGGCTGGATTTCCAACGCAAGTACCGCTGGGCGTGTAAAAACACAAGGCCTGCCCGCACCCGAGAGTGCTGACTGGAATAAGGCACCGCTCTCCTGCAGAGAAAAGAAACGACGCGTCCCGACCGGACGAAAGGAGAAATGGGGCCAGGTCTTGCTCATGAGTGAAATCGACTCATCGCAAGCCCTTTTTGACGCACACTCACCTGTGCGGGTTCTTGATACACCCAAGGTACATTTTCATGCTAACAGTGTTAGTGTGTGTTTAAAACTACATGGAGGCTCTTTTTGCTTTTTAATTGACAACTTGACTTGTGTATTGTGGATTTTTGTCGTTCTGATCTTGTTTTGTTTAGATAAATATTTTCTATTTTTCTAAACCTATGTTGTGTCATTTTGTAGTGTTTTCATTAAGTTACTGTGTGTGTTGGTACAAATACTTTACACCTAGCACTCTGAAATTAAGCCTACTGCTCGTGCCAAGCTACCAAGGGGGTAAGCAGGGGTTAGCTGAGAATGATTCTCTTTTACTCTGACTAGAGTGAGGGTCCTTGCTTGGACAGGGGGTAACCTGACTGCCAATCAATGATCCCATTTCTAACATCCACCATTTGCAAGTAATGAGGGGGTGGCTGTCTCGGATGTTGAGAGCATCCTGCCACAGTTGTACTAGTGGTAGTAGATTATTTACAAATGTTCCCAATGATATTTGCCATCAGTTAAGCACAAAAAGTCAGTGTCAGCAAAAGGTGTTGCAAGCGTGAAATTTGGGTATAAAAGATATCCAAAACTCTCAATTTTATGAGGCATAGCAAAAGGGTTTCTCCACACATATTTGTTGAAGCTACATAACATTTGAAGCCTTTATGTAAAATAGACAAAAAATCTAATTAGATTTAAACTTTCAAATATGGCTAGCAGAGAAACTGGGGTGCCAATCTTTCCTTCCTTTTTATGATTTTTACATCCTCTACTACTGACTTTATTTATTTCTACTTTGTTGGCACTACTTTGTTGGTATATCTTTTAGGCCACAAATATGTCAGTATTGGTGCTAATACAACTAAAGTATGCTCCTATCTATAAAATACTCTTTTGTAGGCTTTTGATACAGCACAGAATAGTATTCATACAGCATACCCAGACTCTTGCTTTCAGATGTTTGTTCTGTGCAGAAACAAACAAATGAAATCAAATCACATGGTTGTAACAGCTTTGATTATGAGGGCTTGGAGGTGACAAATTAGTGTTATTTGTTGGCTCGGTGTGTGAAAATGTCTCTTTTTTGTTTGTTCACAACCTATTTTTTGTGGACTGAAGCTTCTGGATTTTTAACTCTGTACATGGGGATACTGGTGTTCAGTCCCCAGTGTATGTGCTCAGATCCCCTTAAAAAAAATATATATTAATATTAGTTAATCCCAAAAGCGCATAATTAACATTGCAGGGGTTAGCTGAGGGTGATTCACCAAATGCATCAATTCCACAGAAAGTTAAATATTACCTGTGGATTGCACCACCTACTGTGTAATTCACTAGGATAACAATGAAAACACAGCTTCAGGCCTGCATGTGCAGCTGATTTGATGATTTTAAAGCTAAAGGAAGACCTGTCAAAATAAATGTTTTTGACAGAATGGAAACTACTTTTAAATACTATGTTAGTCACCTCTAAGAGGATCTTACAGCTCACACAGTAGGGTACCTAGTATTTAAAAGTCGAACATTTAAGAATGTATTGGATTTTTCTCCAGTGACTGGCCCACAAAAGCTATTTTCACTGTTTTGTAGCTGTTACTATGAAACAAAAGGTATAGTTGATGTGTTAATTCTGTATATTTGGCTTGGAGTAAACTACAGAGGTGGTTCATCCACTGTTTAACCTGTGCTTTTATATATATTTAATATTTAATAAAAATCAAATTCAACTGTGAGGTTGGATTTTTGATAAATATATAGGAAATTTAACGTTTTAACCCCCTCTGTGCCATGGACGTAATGGTTACGTCCAATGGCACAGTGCTCATGTGCCGAGGACTTAACCATTACGTCCTCAGAACTGAGCTCAGAGGGAGCGCCAGCGCTCCCTCTGTGAGCTGCCCTCCCACCCCCCCAAGGCAGGTATGGAAGGGTAAGCCCTTCCCCTTCCACCCTCGACCCCCCCAAACCCTCCAAGGACGTCTGATGACATCAGCGCACATTCGCGCGCTGACCTCATCAGAGGCCACTTCCCCATCGCATTTCTCTTCCGATCATGTGATGGGGGCCTGAGAGGCTTTAAAGGGAAGGAAAGGAATTTCCTTCCCTTTGAAGTCTCTCAGAGCATTTCAAAAGCCGGATTGTAAAGCGATCAGGCTTCTGAAATGCCCACTAGACACCAGGGATTTATATTAAAAAGTGAAACTGGCATAGGGTAGCGACCTCATAGGCAAGGGGGGACCTCTTGCTCCCCAGGGGGGGCAATATTTTTCAAGGCCTTTTCTGCCCCCCTGTGGGCAGATCGGCCTATTGTTGTTAGGCTGATCTGCCTCCAGGGAGGGCAGAAACCACTAGGTGCCAGGGATCATTTTTTTTTTTTTTTTTTTTTAGAGTTGGAGAGCGACCCCTTAGGCAAGGGTCGCTCCCCTAGTGGGACAATTATATTTAGGCCATTTCTGCCCCCCTTGGGGGCAGATCAGCCTATTTTCATGAGGCCAGTCTGCCAAGGGGGGCAGAAACCACTAGACACCAGGGAGTTTATTTTTTATGGTGAATTCACGGAAGGGGAACTACCCCTTAGGCAACGGTCGCTCCCCTGGGGGGAAAATTGTATTTAGCCCATTTCTGCCCCCCTTGGGGGGATTTCGGACAATATTTGTTAGGCCAAACTGCCCCTAGGGTGGCAGAAACCACTAGGCACTGGGGATCTTTTTTGGCGTCAAATTTCACGCAAGTGGAGCGACCCCTTAGGCAAGGGTCGCTCCTCTGGGGGGGGGGAATTTATTTTAGGCCATTTCTTCTCCACTTGGGGGCAGATCGGCGTATTTCCATTGGCCGATCTGCCCCCGGGTGGGGAGGGGGGCAGAAACCACTTAGGCACCAGGGATTGGTGTGTGTGTTTTCTTTGGGTGGCAGCCCCTTGGGTAAGGATCGCTCCCCCTGGGGGCACATTACTGTTGGCCATATCTGCCCCCCTTTTGGGTCAGAGTGGCCTATTTTTGGAAGGCCCATCTGACCCCAAGGGGGGGGGGCAGAAATCCCACCAGGGACCAGGGAAGTTTGGCTATACCCCCACCCCAAGTAAATGGGGCCAAAGTTGTTCTGCCCACCAGTGGGCAGATGGGGCAATTAGCCCTGATCAACAACCCAGGGGGGCAGAACGTCTACTAGATGCCAGGGAATTAAAAAAAATATATATATTGGGGTGGTGGCTACCAACCAGGATGAGCTTGGTTATGCTCCCACCCCAACTGAAGGGGGTAAGCTCTCCTCCGCACTCTAAAACATCTTATCCCACAGCAAGCAAAAAGACATTTGATTATTTGGGGTTTTGGTTTTACATTTGGGGCATGAGAGCTTGGTTAATTCTCAAAATCGTCCCAATTGGAATGGTGAGGGCTGCACTTTATGGACTTTGGGACGCTGCCATGTAGAAAAATCCACAAGACCTAGACAAATCTGAAAACTAAACATCCAGGTGATTCCAGGGTGGTGTGTTTCACATGCACCCCACACCATTTTCGTACCCACAATGTCCTGCAAACCTCCAACTTTGCTAGAAATCACACATTTTTCCCACGTTTTTGTGATGGAACCTTCCAGAATCTGCAGAAATTCACAAAATTCCTACCACCCAGCATTGTCTCATCTATACCGATAAAAATTCTGCTGCACTTGTCAGCCTAAAAAAGGTTTTTTGCAAACTGTCCTTTTGGACCCCTTTTGATTCCCCCCTCAATATCAACATGTTTTTGGCTCTTCCCTTTCACAAGCACTTGGCCCGCCTACCTAATTAGGTATAATTTTTACCGGGAGACTGAGGGGAACGTTGGGTGGTATGAAATTTGTCCCAGTACGATGATCCCACACAGACATGTGGGAAAAATGAGATTTCTTAGCTAAATTTAAGGTTTGCTGAGGATTCTGGGTAAGAAAACATTGGGGGATCCACGCACGTCACACCTCCTTGGACTCCCTCAGGTGTCTAGTTTTCAGAAATGTCTGGGTTTGGTAGGTCTTACCTAGATGGCTGCTGAGCCCAGGACCAAAAAAGCAGGTGCCTCCCCCCGCAAAAATAGGTAGTCTTGTATTTGATAATTTTGATGTGTACAGATAGTGTTTTGGGGCATTTCCTTTCAGTGACAGTAGGTCTACCCACAAAAGTGAGGTACCATTTTATCGGGAGACTTGGAGGAACGCTGGGTGGAAGGACATTTGTGGCTTCTCTCTGATTCCAGAACTTTCTGTCACTGAAATGAAAGGAAAAAGTGTTTTTTTGGCCACATTGTGAGGTTTGCAAAGGATTCTGGGTAACAGAGCCTGGTCAGAGTCCCACTAGTCACCCCATCTTGGATTAGCCTAGGTTTCTAGTTTTCAAAACTGCACAGGCTTGCTAGGCTTCCCTAGGTGAAGGCTGAGCTAGAGGCCAAAATCCACAGCTAGGCACTTTGCAAAAAACAGTTCTGCTTTCTTTGTCAAAATGTGATGTGTCCACGTTGTGTTTTGGGCCACGCAAGAGAGGTATAATTTTTATCGGGAGACTTGGGTGAACACAGAATAGCAAAACAAGTGTTATTGCCCCTTGCCTTTCTCTACATTTTTTCCTTTTAAATGTAAGACAGTGTGTAAAAAAGATGTCTATTTGAGAAATGCCCTGTAATTCACATGCTAGTTTGGGCACCCCTGAATTCAGAGATGTGAAATAACCACTCAACACCTTATTTTCTGGACATTTTGGAAATATAAAGGTTTTCTTGATACCTATTTTTTACTTTTTATATTTCAGCAAATGAATTGCTCTGTACCTGGTATAGAATGAAAATTGCAAGGTGCAGCTCATTCATTGGCTCTGGCCAAGTTTCAGCTTCTGGGATCCAGCATTGGTTTCTCACCCATTTCTGTCACTAACTGAAAGGAGACTGAAAGCACAAAAATTAGTAAAAATGGGGTATGTCCCAGTAAAATGTCAAAATTGTGTTGATATATTGTGTTTTCTATTTCAAGTGTGCCTGTTCCTGAAAGCTGGGAAGATGGTGATTTTACCACCACAAACCCTTTGTTGGTGCCATTTTCAGGGAAAAAATCACAAGCCTTCTTCTGAAGCCCTTTATTCCCATTTAAAAACGTATTTTGGCTAATTTCTTGGTCTCCTTCAGGGGAACCCACAAAGTCTAGGTACCTCTAGAATCCCTAGGATGTAGGGGAAAAAAGGACGGATATTTGGCATGGGTAGCTTATGTGGAGAAATAGTTATGAGGACCTAAGCGCCAACTGCCCCAAATAGCCAAAAAAAGGCTCGCACAGGAGGGGAAAAGCCCTGGCAGCGAAAGGGTTACACGCTATAGTCTCTCTCTCTGTAGCCCCTGCTACATAATTGGCATTGGTCGACCTGCAAATGGTCTGACAGTGCTGCTATAAGGTCTGAAATACTGCTCTCATTTTAGGCCTGGCAGGATAGCTTGGGGGAGGATTGTTACCCTGCTTAACAGACGTAGGTCAGCTTAGTCTCAGTGTTAGACCTGACAGCCTTAGGGTGGTCATCCCAAACTTTTTGCCTGCCTCCCTCCATTGTTTATATACTGTTTCTACTGGTTTTAAGACTCTGCACAATTTACCACTGCTAACCAGTGCTTAAGTGCATATGCTGTCTCCCTTTTAACCATGGTAACATTGGATCATACCAAATTGGACTATTTAATTTACTTGTAAGTCCCTAGAAAAGTGCACTATATGTGCCCAGGACCTGTAGATCAAATGCTACTAGTGGGCCTGCAGCACTGATTGTGCCACCCACTTAAGTAGCTCCTTACCCATGTCTCAGGTCTGCCATTGCAAAGCCTGTGTGTGCTGTTTCACTGCCAATTCGACTTGGCATTTAAAAGTTCTTGCCAAGCCTAAAACTCCCCTTTTTCATATAGGTCACCCCTAAGGTATGCCCTAGGTAACCGATAGGGCAGGGTGCTGTGTAGGCAAAAGGTAGGAAATGTACCTGTGTAGTTTACATGTCCTGGTAGTGTAAAACTCCTAAATTCATTTTTACACTGCTGTGAGGCCTGCTCCCTTCATAGGCTAACATTGGGGCTACCCTCATATATATTATTTGAGTGGTAGCTGCTGATCAGAAAGGAATGGGAAGGTCATATTTAGTATGGCCAGAATGGTGATACAAAATCCTGCTGACTGGTGAAGTTGGATGTAATATTACTATTTCAGAAATGCCACTTTTAGAAAGTGAGCATTTCTCTGCACTTAAATCCTTCTGTGTCTTACAATCCACTTCTGGCTGGGTCTCGTTGACAGCTCCCTTGTGCATTTACTCAGATACATCCCAATCCCAGGATTCTCAGCCTCACTTGCATACATCTGCATTTTGAAGGAGTCTTCCTGGGCTGGGAGGTTGGAGGGCCTGCTCTCACACAAAGGACTGCCACACCCCCTACTGGGACCTTGGCAGAAAGGATTTAACTGAAAGGGGACCTTGTGCACTTCTAGGCCACTCTTTGAAGCCTTCCCCACTTCAAAGGCACATTTGAGTATTTAATCAGGGCCTCTGCCTCTGCCCCTACCAACTCAGACACTTTCTGAAGAAGAGATGCTGAACCAGAATCTGGAACCTGCCCAGAAGAACTGCCTGGCTGACCAAAGGACTAACTTGACTGCCAACCAAAGACCCCATTCCTAACACTCAGAATATTCCTAAATTAAAATGTACCACATGGAGACCTGTGTTTTTATAGCTTTAGTGACAATGGAAGCCTGAGAAAGAAGGGTCATTTGATGGGGTCAGAAAGATTTTGTGGGATTGTTTGCAGGCAAACAGGATGTGTTGCAAAAGTGGGAAGGTTTTCCCTTGAGAATCTTTTGCCCATTGGTTAGGAGTATACAGGAGTTACCTCAACAGAAGTATGGACCTGCTGCCTGTCACCTGCATGGAAACCTGAGAGGCTGTATCTTCTACAACTTGCATTTATGATTAAGTGGCCCCCAACCATCAGTTGGCTGACCTGTGTTATTACAGGGACCTACCAAGCTGCAAATGCCTTTTTCCTAGTGTGGCCCATGGACCAGTAGCAACTTGATCTGGATTGGAGCTTGCTCTTTTGAATTGTGTTCTAGCCCACATGTGATGTCTTTGAGGCCCTGGGAGCCTCAGAAATTGAAAATTCTGAAATGTTCTGACTTTGTGGACTTTCAAAACACTTGGGTGCATATTTAAGTGCCCCTAGCGCCACCTTAGCGCCACCATAGCATCACTTTTTTATGCCAAGGCGGGACTAAATTGGCCTTTTCCACCCCCTATATTTAGAAAGTGGCATGATGCATGCATTGCGCCACTTTGTAAACCCTTGCACCACATTATGCCTGCGCCAGGCATAATGTATGCAAGAGGAACTCTCCCATTACGGGGTTTGAAAAAATTGCACAAGAAAATCTAAAAGATTTTTTCAACATTTTTAACACCTGCTCAGAGCTGGTGTCAAAAGGGGACACACTTTCATGGGCCCCTACGTACTCTGCAGAAGTAGCGCCAAAATGTAGTGTTAAAAAAATTACGCTATTTCCCCCTACCCTGTGCCATGGTGCACCGTATTTTAAATACAACGCACACATGGTGGTGGTAGGGGGGCGCTAACTTTCCTTAAATCTGCCCCTTGGAGCTTTAGCGGGAACTTGTGGCAAAGCTGTCCAATTTCAGAAAAACTTTGTGTGATACCACTTCAGGCTTGCCCGGCTGGATGATTTTGACCTACAAAACAGAGACCAAGGACCTCACCTACAGTTAGACGGATTGTATACTCCCATAAAATGTGTGAGATATCCTGTCCACCATATAATAAGTGCAATAGGCTATAATGCAATTGTAGTACAATGGACCAGATATCTGCTATGTTGTGATGGAGTGTCGCAGCTGCCAAGTTTTAAATATGTCCATAAATCTGAAGGTAGAAATCTTGACCAGGCCAGGGTGCTTAAGGTATCGAACTGAGGAGAGGACTATGTCCAAAGAGTTGAAGGTAATAACATTGGCTAGAATGACCAGCTTGGGGTATCCACTCCATTGCAGTCATCCTAAATTTGCACCTAGGGCCTAGTCAGTAGTTTCTAATCGGTGCTCACATTTTTTGTGGCACAATTTTCCTAAAAATATTTTAAAAATCATATCTCCGTTCACCCTGATTGGATTTTAGTCATGTCTGTGTTTTTTTTCTTATACAATTGTTCATAATTTTAGAAATTGTTTCTGGGATTTTTATTGTGTTGTGGTTTGACTTCTTGACAGTTTTACTGTTGCTAAATACTTCACACATTTTCCCAAGTTAAGCCTACCTTCTTTGTGCCACAGCTGCCAGGAGTTGAGTCCATGTTTAAATTATTGAAACTTTGTGCCTGACCAAACACATCTTAATAACCGGTTTTCATTCATGCTTGCGGTGGGAAAAGTGTGTTTGTTTAAACATGTTTTTAGTTCTTCAGTCCTTGCATCTAAGGTGGCTTGTTATCAGATTTTGGGGTGAGCACAAGCAGTATTGAGTCCAAATCCTATGAGCCTTCCACTTCCCCACTAAGTCTTCACTGTCTCTCTGTGCAGTTCAGTTTTCCATTTTGCAATATCTGGCTGAAGTGATGATCTCTAGTTCACAGCTATTACTCTTTTTGTCAGGGCCATTGCCAGGTCTATGAACTTTCTGATGGATCTATCAGCTTTCAATCTAGGCATCAGCCCTAGTAGGCACAATTTAGGTATTTAGCATTTCTGCCTTCCACTCAGGTAAACAAAATGAATGGAGATGTCTTACAGAAAAGACTTGGGCCCTCATTACAACCCTGGCGGTAAATCCCGCTTTCCGCCGTGCTGAAGACCGCCAACATACAGTTGCGGCGGCAGAATTCCGCTACAGGTATTACGACCCACAGCTCGGAATCCGCCACAATACAGACACCCACACAAGTCTGCCACACCAAAGGTCAGTGATAAACTGGCGATACCAAAACCCACGCTAACAGGAATACGCCCACACTATCACGACCCATGAATGAACGCTGCGGTCATTCAACCGTGGTAATCCGTTGGCAGTACACATCGCTGCGCTCAAAATACACACACATTTACAAAACACCACCACATAGGACAATTCGACACACCTGATACACATACACACACTACACCCACACACCCAATCCAATATAAAGCACACACCCACATTACCCACAAACCCTAACAACCAAAAATTTGAAAGAAGGCCAGAGAGAGAGATTAGCTAACACAACACCAGCATCCACAGACACACAACACCATCACTTATACAACATCCACGCACCTCAAACAACACACGACAAATACATCCCTTGACACATCACAACAGACAGCACCTCACACATCACCCACACCACATCATGGCACCTCAACAACACCCCAGGTTTTCAGAGGAGGAGCTCAGGGTCATGGTGGAGGAAATCATCCGGGTAGAGCCACAGCTATTCGGATCACAGGTGCAGCACACCTCCATTGCAAGGAAGATGGAGCTATGGCAGAGAATTGTCGACAGGGTCAATGCAGTGGGACAGCATCCAAGAACACGGAGTGACATCAGGAAGAGGTGGAACGACCTACGGGGAAGGGACGTTCCTTGGTATCCAGACACCAGATTGCTGTACAGAGAACTGGCAGTGGACCCCCACATCCTTCACCACAACTAACAACATGGGATGAGCAAGTCTTGGCAATCATGCATCCTGAGGGCCTCGCAGGAGTAGCAGGAGGACTGGACTCTGGTAAGTCAAATCTTAACTACTTCATTCCCCCGACCCCACCTGCATGCCATCACATACTCTCACTCTTACCGTCACCCCATCACACCATCAACTCCATATGTCTGTCCCACTATCACAACCCACACATCTCAATACCAAGGCCCTGCATGCAACACCTATGCATGGACCATCGTCACCAAAGCATGCCCAGTACCCACACAGACACCAAACCAGCTATCACAAAAGGGGAAACACAATGACGCAAGCACAGGAGTAGAGGGTACCGCACACAATGCACAAGATGGCACTCACAGATACTAAAACTATGCATTTACACCCCAACAGGACCCATACCCAATGTCACCGGACAGGAGGTGCCAGACATATCCAGTCCCCCCACAGAAGAGGCCCACAGTGATAACAGCAGCTCTGCACACCTGGATCAAGATGACCAGCCCAGCCCATCAGGAACCTCGGAACAGTAGGTTCCCCTGACACAGTCCCAAACCACCACAGAGCCTCCCGCCTCAGGAAACACCACCACAGCACCCACCAAGTGGGCCCATCCCTCTGTCCACAGGACACGTCAATCAGCAGTGTGTCCACCACTACAGGGACCCTAGGCAAACCCACCAACCCAAGACAATCAGGGACCTGGGGTCAGTGGCAGTGGGCACACAGTTCAGGAGACAGAGGCACAGGATAACAGGGAAGCTGGGAGGACTGCTGTGCGACAGGGGGAGGACAGGCCCAGGGAGCCCACTCTCCACAAGGCACTCTCCAACATCATGGGAGCATACCACCATTCCCAGGAGACCATTGGCATGGTACTGACCAAGTTTCAGGAGACCCAGCGACTGCAGGAGGAACACTACTTTGGGATAAGGGAGGACTTGAAGTCCATTAACACCACCCTGGTCTCCATTGCAGGGGTGCTGGCAGACCTAGTCAACACCATGAGGGACACAGCGGCACACAAACGGGCCCCTGACACTAGCCTGGACGAGGAACAGCCCTCCACCTCCGCCGGTGCTAGTTAACACGAGGCACCGCCACAGGACCAACAGGCCACCAGCACCCCACCCCCTGCAGATGGAGAACCACCACGCAAACGGTCCCTGAGATCCAGGAACAAGACAGAGAACAGTGCCAAGACTCCCCCCAGGAAATAAGACCCTCCTGAATGTCACCCTTCCGTCCCACTTTGTCATCCTGTCCACCTTAAACTGCCATTGCTCCACTTACTATGCCCCATTGGACAATGCACCTGTGATACAAATAGATTGGACTCTGCCATGGACATTCCTCCACCATCACTCCAGCCCATTTCACACACCCCTCCACTCATTTGCACAGAAATAAACACCCTTGAATCACAAAACAATCTGGAGTCAGTCTGTACTTTCACAAATGTGTAATTGCAAAATCTCTGGATTATAGCAATGTCAATGTACTTGATCACATACCCATGTTACACAGCTGTAGGCCAGGAGTAAACATAGCAGAGGGCACAAATTGGGACCCAGATCTGTGAAATGGAAAGCCAAAGTGACAAGTCAGGGTCCATACACTGAGTGAAAAAGGCAGACTTATGCTAGCTCCTATAATAGTATGATATGTAGGAAGCAGGTCCATCTCCTTACCTGTGTCTCACTGGAAGTATTGCATGAAGATGTTGTTTCGGTTGTCTACATCTTCTTCTTCTGCCTCCTCTTCTTCACTGTCCACAAACTGCACAGCTGCCACAAGACCAACATCAGGCCCATCCTCCTGCAGAAAAGGCACCTGTCATTGCAAAGCCAGGTTGTGCAACATACAGCAGGCCCCAATGATCTGACACACCTTCTTCGGTGAGTAGTATAGGGATCCACCTGTAAGATGGAGGCACTGGAATCTGGCCTTCAGGAGGCCGAAGGTGCACTCTATTATCCTCCTAGTTCGCCTATGTGCCTCATTGTAGCGTTCCTCTGCCCTTGTCCTGGGTTCCTCACTGGGCTTAGTAGCCATGACAGGTTGGGGTAACCAGAGTCACCTGCAAATATCAAGGGACAACTGTTAGACATCCTCCAAACCTTAGGGAATTTCCCATACCCAGACATCAAATGGAATTGTGTGGGGACTTTGGCCTCACTTATTAGCCACACACGGTGCCTCTGGAGTTGCCTCATCACATAAGGGATGCTGCTATTTCTCAAAATGTAAGCGTCATGCACAGAGCCAGGATACTTGGCATTCACATGGGAGATGTACTGGTCTGCCAAACACACCATCTGCACATTCATTGAATGGTAGCTTTTCCGGTTTCTGTACACCTGTTCATTCCTGCGGGGGGTACAAATGCCACATGTGTACCATCAATGACACCAATGATGTTGGAGATATGTCCCAGGGCATAAAGGTCACCTTTCACTGTGGGAAATCCTCCACTTGAGGGAAAACAATGTAGCTGCGCATGTGTTTAAGAAGGGCAGACAACACTCTGGACAACACGTTAGAGAACAGTGGCTGGGACATCCCTGATGGCCACTGTTGTTTTAAAAGACCCAAAGGAAATGGAGTACAGACAGGACCTGCACTAGATGGGGGATTCCTGTGGGATGGCAGATAGTTAAAATCAGGTCTGGCTCCAACTGGGCGCACAGTTCCTGGATTGTTGCACGATCAAGTCTGTAAGTGATAATTATATGTCTCTCTTCCATTGTCGACAGGTCCACCAGGGGTCTGTGCACTGGAGGATGCCGCCATCTTCTCACCTACCCCAGCGGACGTGCCCTATGGAGGAGAAGGGTGAGCAGAGTGTCATACAACACTTAGGTATCACAATGTTTTTTTGCAAAAACTTTACAATTTCTCCATGTGCCTTTGTCTGTCCGTATTCCTGGCCTACATAGGTGTGACACAGTTATATGGCCTGCCATGTGGCCCCCTGAAATGGCAGCTGCCTGACCTGTAAGGTGGGACGGGGAAATGAGGTAACTGCGCTGGTGTTGTACACCGTTGCGGTTGGCGGTCAAAGACCGCGGCCCAATTCAGCATTGGTTAACATTGGGCTCTATGGGTTCCAGAAGCCAATGACGATGTACGCCGGTGGTGACGGTACGCACCGCCATGGATGTAGCCGCCATTTTCTAACTGTTCACTCACTTGATAGCTGACCTTCAACAGGAGAGGACCTACACTGCAAGTGCTGCTGTGACCTGTGTCTGGAAGCGACGATGGCTACAGTGTCTGGGAAAAGGGCCCCTGCCGTCACTTCAGAGGAGTTGGAGAAACTAGTGAATGGGGTCCTCCCCCAGTACACACAACTGTACGGTCCTCCAGATAAACAGGTGAGTACACTGTGAGCATGGTGGATGGCACATGATTGTATGGAGTGTCATGCATGGAAGAGGGTGGGGAGGGGGACAGGTCAGCTTGTGAGGATAGTGTGTGTGAATGTATGTCTGGGCCAGGGTGGGAGGTGTTTAGGCAATGCGTGAGAAGAACTGTACGGATTAGTAACACCCATTCTTACTTCACATTTCCTCTAGGTCAGCGCCCACCAGAAGAAGGGTATTTGGGCTGCCATTGCCAAGGAAGTGCGGACCCTGGGGGTCTACCATAGATGGAGCACCCACTGCCAGAAAAGATGGGAGGACCTGTGCCGCTGGAGCAAGAAGACTGCGGAGGCCCAGCTGGGGATGGCCTCCCAACGTGGAAGGGGTGCCCGTTGCACCATGAACCCCCCGATGTTCCAAATCCTGGCGGTGGCATATCCGGAGTTGGATGGGCACTTGAGGGCATCACAGCAGCCACAAGGGGGTGAATACAGTCTCATTCAGCTGACTCTGTGTGCTTTACGAGGTGTCTGGGTGGGGGAAGTGGGCTGTGGGTTCCCCTAGGCCAGGGCGAACTTGGTAGTGTAGGTACCTTGTTAGGCAGGCTCTGTGCCACTCCAACCCCAATAGTGGTAGTAGCCATCTACACCTAGTCAGGCTCCTGTGGGTTACAGGAGTGCAGCAAATGGGCTTAGGCATCATCCCCCATGGGCAGGTGATTTTCCTAAGAACTGTTAGTGCATACCTTAGTGCATAGGACTGCTCCCTGTGTGTTGTGTCCGCTAACAGTAGTGGTGTTGCATGCACTGACCATGTGTCTCTTCTGTCCCCCCCCCTTTTTGTTTTGTCACCCTGTTCTTGCGTGCATTAGCATCATCTGGCGGAGGAGCAGTGGCACAGGGGCAGGAGTGAGCTGCATTCCACATGGCCCTGGAGGGTGAAGTAACGGAGTCTGAAGGCACCAGTGGGACGGAGGAGGAGGGGAGCTCCACAACGGGGACAGGAGCATACACCAGCGACAGCGACTCCTCTTCTGATGGGAGCTTCCTCGAGATGGCAGGCACCTCTGTGCCCACCGCATCAACAGGTACAGCCGCCACCCCCTCAACCAGCACCGCCCTCCCAGCAGCCCCTAAGCCTGTGTCCTGTACCAGCTCAATCAGGAGGGTGGGCATCTCATTCACCACATGCACCTCAGGCCCTGCTGCCCTTAGTGAGGAGGGTATTGACCTCCTGAGATCCCTCACTGTTGGGCAATTACCATTTTGAATGCCATCCAGGGTTTTGAGAGGCATTTGCAACAAACAAATGCATACCTGGAGGGCATTCATTCTGGGCAGGCGGCCCAACAGAGAGCATTTCAGGCTCTGGCCTCAGCACTAATGGCAGCCAATGTCCCTGTGTCCAGCCTCCCCCCTCCAACTTCCTCCACCCAGACCCAATCCCCTGTACCTCAGCCCATCCCAAGCACACATCAGACCAGCATGCACATACATCAACACACAAAAGTGGCTCAGGCAAAAATAAGCACCACACGTCCCACAGGCACTCACACAAGCATCATACCCATGCAGACACACCAACATCCACTGCCTCCACTGTGTCCCCCTCCTCTACGTCCTCCTCCGCCCTCCCTGTCTCGTATCCACTCACACCTGCATGCACTACATCCTCAGCCACTACCTCCATTACCAGCACGCCCATCACCACACACCGCTCACGTGCATTCACCACCCCCACTACCATTCACAGATCCCCTGTGTCCTCTCCCAGTGTGTCTGTGAGCCCTCTTCCCAAAGTACACAAACGAGGGCACACACCCACCCAACAGCCATCCACCTCACAACAGCCTCCGGCCCATGCACCTTCACATAAATTTCAGCAAACGTACACCTCCTACAACCACTAACTCTTCCTCCAGTCCCAAACCCCCTCCATCTTCCCGTCCCAGTGTGTCTAAGAAACTTTTCCTGGCTAACATTGACCTCTTCCCTACACCTCCCCTCACCGTCCTTCCCCTAGGGCCAGGCTTTCTAGGTCCCAGCCCAGCACCTCAGCCACCAAATCCCCAAGCACAGTGGTGCCAGCAACTTCCGTCTCAATGCGTGCGCCACCTATCAGGGCTGCCAGTGTGCCGCCTAGCAAGGCCAAGGAGCGGGCCATTCCGCCACCTGCCAAGGTGAAGAAGGTGCCCACATGCCCGAGGGAGACGCCGCACCTACCAGCAAGCAAGGGCTCCTCCAAACCAAAAGGGGACAGTGGCAAGACACCAGCAGCAACATCAAGGTGGGGAAGGAACACGAGCCAAAGAGCAGGTCAGGATAGGGCACGGTGGCTCCGACTGAGGGACCAGAGTCACCCCTTCTGTCAACCACTACACCAACCTGTACGGCGATGGACACCGCCACCTGCACCGCACCCAGCACTGCCACCTGCAACGCCGGCAGCACCGCCACCAGCACCGCCACCTGCATGTCTGCTGCTTCAGCAACAGTCCCCAGCATCATCTCCAGTGGGAAGCTGTCCGAGGCTGCAGAGACGTCCTGCTGTGTCCCTCAACAGATGCAGACACATGCACCACCGCCAGCACCTCCGACACAGACACCGCCGCAACCACCGCCACCAGCCCCACGATGTGCTCAGACAATGCCACCATAGCTGACATGGCAATCATTCCCAGTGGGCAGCCGTCTGAGGCTGCAGGAGACGTCCTGGACCCTGCACAGCGTCCATGAAGCATGACTCTCAGCACTGTTTGTCCCTGCAGGTGGCAGGCGAAGTCGCAGCAGGGTGGAGTGTGCCTCCATGGCGTATCATGCTACCTATTCCCAGGCAATCTCGTGGCACACACACCCAGGTGAAGGAATGGGACCTGCCACACTGCATGTGAAGCACTCTGGGCACAAAGCCCCCTCCAGAACCAGTGGAGAATCTCATCCACTACCTGAGTCCTTGGCAGGATGAAGCACTCTTGGCACAAAGCCCCCCTCCACAACCAGTGGAGAATCACATCCACTACCTCAGGCCTTGGCAGGATGAAGCACTCTGGGCACAAAGCCCCCTCCAGAACCAGTGGAGAATCACATTGTGAGAAAGTAGCCTCTTTCTAGCCTTGTTACCCCCACTTTTGGCCTGTTTGTGAGTGTATGTCAGGGTGTTTTCACTGTCTCTCTGGGATCCTGCTAGCCAGGGCCCAGTGCTCATAGTGAAAACCCCATGTTTTCAGTATGTTTGTTATGTGTCACTGGGACCCTGCTAGTCAGGACCCCAGTGCTCATAAGTTTGTGGCCTATATGTATGTGTTCCCTGTGTGGTGCCTAACTGTCTCACTGAGGCTCTGCTAACCAGAACCTCAGTGGTTATGCTCTCTCATTTATTTCAAATTGTCACTGACAGGCTAGTGACCAATTTTACCAATTTACATTGGCTTACTGGAACACCCTTATAATTCCCTAGTATATGGTACTGAGGTACCCAGGGTATTGGGGTTCCAGGAGATCCCTATGGGCTGCAGCATTTCTTTTGCCACCCATAGGGAGCTCTGACAATTCTTACACAGGCCTGCCACTGCAGCCTGAGTGAAATAACGTCAACGTTATTTCACAGCCATTTTACACTGCACTTAAGTAACTTATAAGTCACCTATATGTCTAACCTTTACCTGGTAAAGGTTAGGTGCAAAGTTACTTAGTGTGAGGGCACCCTGGCACTAGCCAAGGTGCCCCCACATTGTTCAGAGCCAATTCCCTGAACTTTGTGAGTGCGGGGACACCATTACACGCATGCACTACATATAGGTCACTACCTATATGTAGCTTCACAACGGTAACTCCGAATATGGCCATGTAACATGTCTATGATCATGGAATTGCCCCCTCTATGCCATCCTGGCATAGTTGGCACAATCCCATGATCCCAGTGGTCTGTAGCACAGACCCTGGTACTGCCAAACTGCCCTTCCTGGGGTTTCACTGCAGCTGCTGCTGCTGCCAACCCCTCAGACAGGCATCTGCCCTCCTGGGGTCCAGCCAGGCCTGGCCCAGGATGGCAGAACAAAGGACTTCCTCTGAGAGAGGGTGTTACACCCTCTCCCTTTGGAAAATGGTGTGAAGGCAGGGGAGGAGTAGCCTCCCCCAGCCTCTGGAAATGCTTTGTTGGGCACAGATGTGCCCAATTCTGCATAAGCCAGTCTACACCGGTTCAGGGGACCCCTTAGCCCTGCTCTGGCGCGAAACTGGACAAAGGAAAGGGGAGTGACCACTCCCCTGACCTGCACCTCCCCTGGGAGGTGTCCAGAGCTCCTCCAGTGTGCTACAGACCTCTGCCATCTTGGAAACAGAGGTGCTGCTGGCACACTGGACTGCTCTGAGTGGCCAGTGCCACCAGGTGACGTCAGAGACTCCTTGTGATAGGCTCCTTCAGGTGTTGCTAGCCTATCCTCTCTCCTAGGTAGCCAAACCCTCTTTTCTGGCTATTTAGGGTCTCTGTCTCTGGGGAAACTTTAGATAACGAATGCAAGAGCTCATCCGAGTTCCTCTGCATCTCTCTCTTCACCTTCTGCCAAGGAATAGACTGCTGACCGCGCTGGAAGCCTGCAAACCTGCAACATAGTAGCAAAGACGACTACTGCAACTCTGTAACGCTGATCCTGCCGCCTTCTCGACTGTTTTCCTGCTTGTGCATGCTGTGGGGGTAGTCTGCCTCCTCTCTGCACCAGAAGCTCCGAAGAAATCTCCCGTGGGTCGACGGAATCTTCCCCCTGCAACCGCAGGCACCAAAAAGCTGCATTACCGGTCCCTTGGGTCTCCTCTCAGCACGATGAGCGAGGTCCCTCGAATCCAGCGACTCTGTCCAAGTGACCCCCACAGTCCAGTGACTCTTCAGTCCAAGTTTGGTGGAGGTAAGTCCTTGCCTCACCTCGCTGGGCTGCATTGCTGGGAACCGCGACTTTTGCAGCTACTCCGGCCCCTGTGCACTTCCGGCGGAAATCCTTCATACACAGCCAAGCCTGGGTCCACGGCACTCTAACCTGCATTGCACGACTTTCTAAGTTGGTCTCCGGCGACGTGGGACTCCTTTGTGCGACTTCGGGTGAGCACCGTTTCACGCATCCTTGTAGTGCCTGTTTCTGGCACTTCTCCGGGTGCTACCTGCTGCTGAGAGGGCTCCTTGTCTTGCTCGACGTCCCCTCTCTCTCCTGGTCCAATTTGCGACCTCCTGGTCCCTCCAGGGCCACAGCAGCGTCCAAAAACGCTAACCAAACGATTTGCAGCTAGCAAGGCTTGTTGGCGTTCTTTCGGCGGGAAAACACTTCTGCACGACTCTCCACGGCGAGAGGGATCCGTCCACCAAAGGGGAAGTCTCTAGCCCTTTTCGTTCCTGCAGAAACCTCAGCTTCTTCTGCCCAGTAGAAGCTTCTTTTGCTCCCGCAGCTGGCATTTCCTGGGCATATGCCCATCTCCGACTTGCTTGTGACTTTTGGACTTGGTCCCCTTGTTCCACAGGTACCCTAGATTGGAAATCCACAGTTGTTGCATTGTTGGTTTGTGTCTTTCCTGCATTATTCCTCTAACACGACTTCTTTGTCCTTAGGGGAACTTTAGTGCACTTTGCACTCACTTTTCAGGGTCTTGGGGAGGGTTATTTTTCTAACTCTCACTATTTTCTAATAGTCCCAGCGACCCTCTACAAGGTCACATAGGTTTGGGGTCCATTCGTGGTTCGCATTCCACTTTTGGAGTATATGGTTTGTGTTGCCCCTATGTTTCCCCATTGCATCCTATTGTAACTATACATTGTTTGCACTGTTTTCTAAGACTATACTGCATATTTTTGCTATTGTGTATATATATCTTGTGAATATTTCCTATCCTCTCACTGAGGGTACACTCTAAGATACTTTGGCATATTGTCATAAAAATAAAGTACCTTTATTTTTAGTATAACTGTGTATTGTGTTTTCTTATGATATTGTGCATATGACACTAAGTGGTACTGTAGTAGCTTCACACGTCTCCTAGTTCAGCCTAAGCTGCTCTGCTAAGCTACCATTATCTATCAGCCTAAGCTGCTAGACACCCTATACACTAATAAGGGATAACTGGTTCTGGTGCAAGGTGCAAGTACCCCTTGGTACTCACTACAAGCCAGTCCAGCCTCCTACACACATCCACTACCTCAGACCTTGGCAGGATGAAGCACTCTGGGCACAAAGCCCCCTCCAGAACCAGTGGAGAATCACATACACTACCTCAGTCCTTGGCAGGATGTAGCACTCTGGGCACAATATGCTCTCCAGAACCAGAGGAGACTGACATCCACTTGAGAGACTGTGGCTTTGCACGCCCCAAGATAGCGCAGTGGGCAAACCACCCACTGGAAAGACTTGTGAGACTGTGGCGTTGCACTCCAACTTGTGAGACTGTGGCTTTGCACTCCCCAGGATAGAGCAGTGGGCAAACCACCCACTGGAAAGACTTGTGAGAATGTGGCTCTGCACTCCCCAGGATAGCGCAGTGGGCAAACCACCCACTGGAAAGGCTTGTGAGACTGTGGCTTTGCACTCCCCAGGACCAATCAGTGGGCATGGAGCCCCCTGGTGGAGCAGTGGCGTCGTGCCTTAAACCGGCTGAGGTGCCCCCCTCCCCTTGAGGTGCCTGTTTCATTTCGATCTGATGCCCCTGCAGTGTTCTCTCCGTTTCGAGTCTTGTGTGGGCTTTGCCCATGCATTTTGGGACACTGATCCACAGGCGATGTTTGAGTAATAGCTAGACTTGTGTAGTTGGTGTACATATTTGTATATACTGATTTTTGAACTTGCACTATCTGATTTTTATTGATTATACTTGTTACAATCATTTCCTTTTGTCCTTGCATTCTTCCAGGGGGTGAGGTGGTGTATATGTGATGTTGCTGCATGTATTTGTGTGTATGGTGTTGTGGGTGAGTGTGGGGGTGGGGGTTTTGCGTGCTGCATGTGTGCATCACTCTCTTTTCCTTCCCACCCTCCCCTGTGTTGTAGGTGCAGTACTCACCGTGGTCATCGACAGCGTCTTTCCTGCTCATGATACAGAAGGAGGAAGACCAGCATGGGCAGGATGTGTAGTTCGAGCTCCATGGCGTCCTGCTTCCTCGTTGGGTATCAAGAGGTGAGTGGTTTCCCTTCTGTGTACTGTTTCCACCGTGCTTTTGATAGCATTGGTACCACCCCGGAAAAGGTGGCGGATAGGCCTCTTGTAATAGTGAGGGCGGTACTTTGTCCTCCGCTTGTCTGTTGGCGGTTACCGCTGCGGTGTTTGTTTCTACCACCGTGGCGGTCAGAGTGTTAAAGTGGCTGTCTATGTGGGCGGTTTCCACCATGGTCGTGATTCCATTTTTTTTTCGCCGGACTGTTGCCGGTATTACCGCTGCTTTAACACCGACCGCCAGGGTTGTAATGAGGGCCTTGATCTCTTAGGCATGTCCGGTCATGTTGAAAGGGGAAACGTTGTCAGCTCTGCATCTGGAACAAGTGTTTTGGTGTCCAAGGTAGCATAGTGTACAGACATGAAGGAGTGTGTGTAAATGAATTGTATTATTTTGCATCTTTCATTTCTGAGACATTGGCCGAGTGTTGAAGGGCCAAGAACCACACACAGTCTGAGTGTTAATCTTGTATGTCATCCTCCCACTTGCCCCTAAGGCCTCTAAAGTCTCTTTTGTGTGTTTATCATTTACCTTTTTATAGAGGGCTACCTAGTCAGAGTTGTTTACTTGACACCAGCAGTTTCTTTAGGGCCCCGTCTTTTTCTAGTTCTGTGAATCTGTTCTCTCATGTCACCTTTGTTGCTTTATTTAAAGACACAAAAGGATGATGGACGGAGTGCTGAACAATGCAAACACTCACCCCCAGTCACAGATCTGGGTTTAATCCATCGTTCTTTTGCTCACCATGTTACCATAGTTTGGACCCAGCCATATGCTAATCATGCTTGACCCTGTTCCTCATAGGAACAGTCCAGCCTGAAATTCCAAGCCAGGTCCTCCCTGGACCGGAAACAAGCATCCTGGGATCGGTTTCAGCGTATCACCCTTCATCAGCCAGGCTAGCTTGAATCCAGTGGTACAGAGAGCACCGGACCCACGTCTGGGCATACCCTTCCCACTAAGGGCAACTTTAGCAACACAAAAGGATAATGGGCGGAGTGCTGAACAATGCAAACACTCATCCCCAGTCGTAGCTTTATTAAAATAGTCATGTATCAAAAACTGGCAGACAGAAGTTTTTTTCCCTCTCTAAGATACATGAATGTTGCTAGGGCTCTGATGATTGACTATCTAATTGTGTAATATGGCCCGCCTTGACTGCTATCTGTTTGATGGTGGTCAGACACAAAAATAATAGCTCTATGCATACTCTTTGCCATATTATGTGGATACCTGTTCCAGCTGTCTTTAGCTGTGTTAAGGAGGACAGCGAGACACAGTTTGGGCGTGAGAGCAAAATATGTATTCAGCTGCCAAGGGTGAGATGTATGGGCAGATTTAAGAGCTCCTAGCACCTCATTGCGGCGCACTGCGTAATGGTGCCAAGAAATCTAAGATATTTCTCTGCTTCATTTTTTCAGCACTTTTAATGCCTGCTCAGAGCAGGCATTAAAAGGAGGGACACCATTGTTTACAATGGGCATCAATCGGCTTTGGAGGATTAGCATCAACATTTTTTACGCTAATCCCGCAAAGCTCCAAACTAGCATCAAAAATGTGCACTCTAGTTCCCTAACTACCACCATGGTCTCCATTTTCTGAGATACAGCACACGCATGGTGGCATTAGGGGGGTGCTAAAGGGTGCACGCAGAGTGGCGCTGCACTATGTGCAGCGCCACTTTTCATAAATTTGCCCCATAGTTTATTATGCACATATCCCTCTGCCAGAGTTCTTGTTGGATTAAGCCATGTTACTACCCACTTAAACTGTGCTGCCAGGTAAAGAGCCTCAAGGTCAGGTGTTTTCAGACCTCCTGCATCAATCAAAATAGTTTTTCTAACACTTCTCTCTGCCTGCCTCATTCTAAGATCAGTTTGGTCAGTTCGACATTAAGATCATGGAAGAAAGATCTTGTGAGTCTCAGTGGTATATTTGAGTGGCAAAGCACTATAACATTAAAGGCAAGAGGACCATTTTAAAAAGTGACACATGCCCTCTGTAAAACTTGTCAGCTTTAGGGTGGTCTTCGCCCTAACTTTTTGCCTACTCACCTCTGTTTTTGTACTGAAATTAGTTTTTGTTCACCTAGTACTGCTAAACAATTTTGAATTGCATGTGCCCACTCCCCAACAGGGTTTAATTGACTTACAACTGATTGACATACCTAATTCACTTATAAGCCTGTTGTAGAGTGGTATTTTATATACCCGGGCCTGTACATTAAATGCTATTAGTGGGCCAGCAGCACGTATTGTGCCACCCACTTAAGTGGCACCCTAAAACATCCCAGGCCTGCCATTGCAGCCTGAATGCAGTTTTATACTGCCAGTTTGAATCAGCAATATATCCCCCTTGCCAAGCCTTAAACTCCTCTTTTATTGCATATAAGTCACCCTATAAGGTAGGCCCCCAGGTAGCTCATATGGTGGTTTGCATTGTAATTAAAAGATTGGTCATGTAGTTGTATACTACACATGATCTGGTAGTGAAAAACTCATGTTCATGTTTCGAGTGATCCTTCCTGTCCCACTGGATAACAAGGGCTTACCTTTTTCCATTTAATAAGTGCTAAATTTTGATTGGGACCAGGTCGCCAGTTTATTTTTGGTATTTATGAAATTGAAATAAAAATGTTCTTTAATGGTAAAGTCAGATTTTTAAGAACAGTTTTGAAGATGCCACTTTTAGAAAGCGCTCACTGTGTCACAAGAACCAAACTGCACCCAGCTGATGGACATATAACATTGCAAAACCAATCCTGGGTTGCTTGTGTTCTGATTCAGGGAAGACTTGTTTTGTCAGGTCGGACTGGAATGTTTCCATGAGGAGCAAGGTCAAAACTGATTTGCATATGGCTGGGTCGAAACTGAGGTGGCATAGTGAGCAAAATGATTGATCGGAATTCTACCCGAGCTATTGTCAGTGCATAGGCCTATTGCAAGCAGCCTCCTGTTATGTTTTGTGTATTTTATGTATCACCCTAAGTGGCATGGGTATGCACAGATGTGGGTCCTGTGCTCACTTTGGCAGAGGAACCAAGCTGATTGTTTGTGTTCCAGTTCAGGAGGACTTGACTTGGCAGTTCATGCTGGACTGTTGTCATAATGGGCAGGGTTAAGACTGATTTTCATATGGCTAGGTCCAAACTGAGGTGGCACGGGGAGCAAAAGAACAATGGGTTGGAATGCTACCTGGGCTATTTCCAGTGTTTAGACTCTTTGCAAGCAGCATCTCATGACCTTTTTTGTGTGTCACTTTTAGGAAGTTGACATTTTCCTGCCCTTAGCCCTTTTGTGTCTGCAGCCTAACTTGGGTCTAATGATTTGAGTAACTGACAGTTGAAGTTTGTGAATTCCCCCGGAAAGTCACACAATAGAGGGATTATGTGTGTCTGACTGGGTCTTCTGCAGGATGGGTGGGGGGGCTGAGCTGAGCACAGCCCCAGTAGCAACTGAATAGGCTGTGCTCTGCCTTCACACAAATAATTTGTACCCACCACCTTGCTCTGCAGCCAGTATGGAGCCAGGGCAGGGGAGTCAAGAGATTCCCTGCACTTCAAAGAAACATTTTAGAAGCTTTTCCAACTTCCCAGAGGGAAGGGCACTAGGTATAAAAAATGAGACCCTCAGACTCACTCTTCTGTTGTGGACTGCTGTGCATTCTGCAGGCCTGCTTTACTGCCTGGAGTCTGCCTTTAAGGTGGGGAAAGACGGGGAATGATCCAATTAAGGAATCAGGGGGAAAGATCATAAACTAATAACAACAAATTAAACCCCCCTCAACCACATATATAGAAATAACTTTGCCAGGACACATCACCACTCTGGACCTAGGAATCATAAACCATTCTTTCTTATTCCAAACTCACTTAGTAGTTTCTCAGTCACATGTCCACCTAAAACCCACCATACATTAATTCAACTGTTTATATCATAGATTCTTTCTCATAAATTCTTATTTCAGAAAAAAAACTCACAAGGCAGTAGAAGCAAAAAATAAATTGAACTCATAAATCATGAATAAATAACTAACATTACCATAACATTACTAAAAAAGCAAACAAGTAAAGGGGGCTCATCCGGGATATGCTGGCCTCCACTTCAGAGCCACAGGGACACTAAAGGTTCCCACAATTTTGAACACACACCAAGACCTACCCTAAGTGAATCCTGAATCCCTAAGAAGTGTTCCACCAGTCCTGGGTGCCTTGATTGTGCTAATGGTGTCCAAATGGCCAAAACCCCAAGTTGAAGACAGAGAAAAATTTTGGACAGAAACTGATCTGGCAAAATGCAGGAGACCAGGACCAAACTGCTTGCTTATCCGCCTGAGATGCATCATCGCTCGGACTGGCTTTGCAGCTGCTCCTGCTAATTCTTCTCCGGAACAGCAAATCCTATTCAGCGATCCTTCGTCAAAGGGGTACCCAAGCCCCTACAAATGTCTTTGGCTACAGCTTCCAGCCTCATCCCGCTGGATATTTTTGATTTCATTATCTTGATGGCAGATACTATTCTGTCTCTGGCGAGGACATAACCCTTCAATTGCCTAACAGAGTAAAGGCCATAGGAACTTTGAACGTTTGTCCGCCCACATAATTTAGAGAAAGGGAAAACATTGGCAGTCCATCACCATGAGCATGGATCTAGTGGTGACCCAGATGTGATAGTCTGTATAAGCTCAGTAGTTTGGTTTAGAGAAAGTGTGGACATTTTTTATCAAGAGAGCGGTGAACATAAGCTAAGAATTTGCTCAATGATATTTACATTAGGAGGTACATTTCTGTGGATGGTGTCTATTTTCTATCCAGAGAATCGGGCCAGATTGTTACATCAGGCTTTATATGATGTGACAGTAGTTTTTGTCTACTCAGAGATTCCTAAGTATCCCTGGGTAAAAAGAGAAAAACAGTTCTTTAATGGGATTGCTTGTATTTGTTATTAAGAATGTGTAGTAGGAGGGGGCTCCAGCTTTTTTATTTAGATTTTTCTATTCTGGCAAAGTTTTTTTAAACATAACTTTATGATTCTCTGTTTTATTCCCTCCAGGCTTTTACTTAGTTCTACAGAGGTTTTTACATTCCCTAAGGCTGCTAGTGTACCAGGGGCATATGGTTTATTCATGGTAAAAGTAATGGTTTTAACAGGGCAACCTGATCAAGTGCTGAGATGACCTAATTTTCAAAGTTTTGCAAGGGCTTATTAATGTTCTCAGAATTGAGAAGGGGAAATGCACTTAAGCAGCCTCAACAGTAACTTGATTATTTCTATTCAGAGGTTGGCAGGTGAATGGGTTTTTTTTGGTAGCGGGTTGAGCTGTAGGAATATTAATTTGTAATGGAATTGTAAAATGATCAGACCATGCAGAGCCAAAGGCTTGTTTGCTAAAATAGTCTCATTGTTAGTGAAAATGGCATCTAGGGTATGACTGGTCTTGTGAGTGGCATGATTTATGATCTGTTTGAGACCTAGGGCCAGATGTAGCAAATAATTGCGAGTCGCAAATAGGCCGATTCGCTATTTGCGACAATGCAAAATCGGAAATGGGATTAAAAAACCCCATTTCCGACTTGCAAAAAGCGATGGGAGCCGTTTGCGACCCACAAATAGCAAGTCGCAATTTGCGAGTCGCAAAGCTTATGCAATTGCAACTCGCAAATTGCGACTAGTCGCAAAAAGCCCAGTTTGCATGTCCCATTTACCACTAACTCAGAGCAGGTGGTAACCATAACCAAAGCATAAAAGGAGACCCAGAAAGCATCTGGGTTACTCAAGATGGCGGAGATATACCTGATAGCAGTGAGGAGGAGAGTCCACGCCGCACAGCAGAGGAGGAGGAGGGGCCACAGACAGGAGAAGATATATAGAACAAGGCAGACTCTTTTCCAGCAAACTGAGGATGAGATATACGATAAATACCGCATTAGCAGCGCAGCAATACTAGAATTAATTGATTTACTGAAACCACAGCTAGAACACCAGACTCTGCGTGGCTGCGCCATCCCTACGCACGTGCAAGTGCTATGCTCACTGCACCTCTTGGCCTCAGGGAGCTATCAGGGGGTCATTGCTGTGGCAGGTGGGGTATCCCAAAGTGCAGTGTCAAGGTTCCTCAGGGCCTTCCTAGATGCCTTAGTCACACACATGTCTCACTTCATATACCTACCAAGGAATGAGGCAGAAATTAACAGCACCAAGCTGGACTTTTACCGCATTGCCAACTTTCCGCATGTCATAGGATGTGTAGATGGGACACACATTCAAATATGCCCCCCTGCAAACCTGGAACATATTTTCCGCAACAGAAAGTGTACCCACTCACTGAATATTCAGGTAGTTTGTGACGCCCATTATGTCATCACTGATATTGTAGCTAAGTTTCCAGGCAGTACCCATGACTCATACATTTTTAGGCATAGTGGGATACATCAACGCCTGGAACGTGGGGAATTTGGAGACGGATACCTTCTAGGTAGAGCTACATACACCTTGCAGACATACACACAGGTCACTGTGCACAACAATCAGGACTTCCCAACAGTGTACATTTTGTGCCCAACAGGTGACAGTGCATATGCCCTAAGGCCATGGATTCTGACTCCATTTTTAACACCCAGCAATGAATGTGAGAGGCGATACAACAATGCACATAAGAGGACCAGGAACATGATAGAGCGCACCTTCGGACTCCTGAAAGCAAGATTCAGATGCCTCCACCGCAGTGGAGGTGCCCTCCAGTATACACCCATTACAGCATTCAAAATTGTGGTCGCATGCGCCATCCTCCACAACATAGCCACCCGACATGGGCTACCTCTCACCCCTGCAGACCCAGATCCTGATGATGAAGAGCAAGAACAACCACATCGCCATCATGGGGATCGGAGTATAGCTAATCAAGGCAGACTGAGACAGGAACACATCGCAAACCAATACTTTGGAAGGTACGTGTCAACTCCAACCATACTCACCTATTGACCAAAAACACCATTCGTTAAGTGGAACAAAAATAACTATTTTATTAGTGCAGAAATTGAACTATATACAAGTAATGAATGTCCATGGGCATGAAAATGCAAACCAGGCATGTGGCACATTGACGTCATGTGCCACTTCTACAGGACCAGGGTAATGTCTATGACCTTCTGCCCCTCCTGCCAGCCTGGCTGGTCCCTGGTGCTTCTGCTGTGCTCTGCCTGGTACTCCTGAGCACCCTACTGTCAGTGGCAGAGACACTGCTCACTGTTGAGCCCTCCTCACTGTCCTGGGGTGTTTCCCCTGTGCCCCTAGACAGATGCTGTGCCTCCATCAAGTCAATGATGTGGGTGAGACGTCCCAGGCCCCTAGCCACATCCCCAGCGGAATTTGGCCCATTTCCACCTGCAGCCAAACTGTCCTCCTCGACAGGCCTGTGGTGTTCATGGCGAGCCTGCCGATGGATGTGGCCATCCTGTCTAGTCTGTGCAGGAGCTGACGGTCCCAGCGCCGCCCACCCTCGGCCTGGGCCAGTAGTCCTCCCGCCAGTTCCCTCATGGCTAGGGCAAGGTCCCCAGTGTTCGTGCATATCATGTCCATCCTGGAGTTCAGTTGCTGCATGCTGGCCTGGTTATTGCGCACGAAGCGGTGCAGCACACCACTAATCCTCCCTAAAATTCTATTTTGTAGGCGCTGACCATGAAGCAGCTATGACTCACTGGTGCTGGGAGGTTGTTGGCCGGACTGCAGCCCTGATGTCCTGGACCTACGTCGCCTGCGCAGCGGTGGCTGCCCTGTGAGTTCCACTGTCTCACTCCTGCCTGTTGCTGGTGCAGCCTCTTGGGATACAGTTGCAGCAGGTGTGGATACTGCAGGGATGCTGTTGGCCGTGCAGGTGGGAGTGCTGGCGGGTCCTGAGGTGTCCTCATGGGGCTGGCTGATTGGAGTAGTGGTGGTGTCTTGTTGGAGACCTGTGGGACATGGGGAACAGACTGTCAGTGTCTACTATCTGTTGCACACTTCCTAATAAACATTTGACTATGAACTGCCTACTTGACTACATTTCCCATAATGCATCATTCTGGCGTTTGCTACCCTGAAATGGAGCTATCTTGGTTGAGCATGCCCCTGTGTACATGGTGGGTGGGGGTATGGCATTGATAGGGGTACAGGCATGTCACATGGTACTCACCGGTTGATGTGCTGGGCTGTGAGGTGTCCAGGTCCCCAAATCCAGAGACTGCCTCCTGCTCCAGGGTTTCCTCCAGCCTTTCTTCCAGGGGTGTGGGTGGTGGCACAGACGATGGTCCCCCTCCTGTGCCTCTCATCTCCCAGAGCCTTTCTGCCACCCTCTCCTTGGTCCGGGAACGGAGGTCATACCACCTTTTTTTGATGTCATCAATGCTCCTGTGGCTCACCCCCAGGGAATTTATTTTGTCCTGGATGTCCTGCCACAGCTGTTTCTTGGTGGCTTCAGGCACATTTAGGGCTGATTTCCCAAACAAATCGTCATAGTGCTGACAGCATTCGTCTGTCAGCACCTCCAGCTCCCTCTCAGAGAACTTCAGCTTTCTCTTCCTTGGAGTTCCTTCCATGGCAGCTGCTGTTTCTCCTGTGTGCAGTTCAGCAGTTATAAAAGGGTGTGGTCCTCCCAGGTGTATTAGTAAACTTCCTGGCTGTGATGTCATCATCATGTGCCAGGAAGTGTTTCCAGAGTGTTCTGGAATGGTTTCTGGAGTGTTCTGCAGCACCTGTAATCAATTAACATGCTAATCACAATTTGCGACTAGCACTCGCTAATTGCAAGTTCGTTTTTTGCGAGTCCGGGTGCGAGTCGCAATTTCGGCACTGTTGTTTTGCCTGCATCTCGTTTTGCGACTCGCATTTTGCGAGTCGCACGAACTCGCAAAATGCGAGTCGCAATTTTTAAGTTTGCTACATCTGGCCCCTAGTTCTTAGAGGTTGTTGACTAAATGGGTGTTGTCATAATTGTAACTGTTCATCTATTTGCTAATTTGAATCTCCAGAAAAGGTGCATTTGTTGAAGTTAGGATGAGGTCACAGAAGGAGTTTATAAAACTACTTCGGGTCAAGATGGCTCATATATAAAATAACAAAAAGGGGTTCTTTGCATTCAGAACACAATACATGGAGATGTTCAAGGTAAGCAACATAATTTGCTTTGGGGGGAGGGCCATCGTGACACCTGGTCAAGAGGCTTGAAAGAGTCAATTTTCTGAAAGAAACAACACATCAGGTCTGTTTTCATAAAGCTAAGTAATTCAAATATTTGTTTAGCTAAGGATCTGATGTTCATCAGGTAGAATTTTAAAAGGCTAAAAACCTTACCACAAATAATCACACTAATTTCTGAGGTTTCTGCTGGTCAGCCCATTGTAAACCTTGTATTAGGGCTAGGAAGGAGACCACCAGCTCCAGTCTCCTCTCCATGGGGCTGACAGGCCAAAGGTCCGACACCAATCTCGTGGTGAGGCCCTTAGTCTCTGAAATGGAAGTTTAAAATCCTGAGTTGGGCAAGGCAGCTGGATGTGGCTGAAGTCTCCAGTTTGTCTAGTAGCCAGTTGACGAGGTCTTGGTGGAGCTGTTGACTTTTGGCTGGAAAGCTCAGAGTGGGAGAGATTTGAAATTTGCTCACAGAGAAGATCCTTGTCTGGCCCAATACTTTTAGTACCTTGGGTTGGGGAAGATTTTTACTTTTACCTTTTACTTTTTTGGGAGCTTGATTCTTCCAGTGGACAAGGCTGCAGGCTGTTGCTAAAAGGGATTCTCAAAGCACAATACCTTGTCTGCAGGGTCCCACTAAATAGGATTTGCTGCTGCAGAAATACGCCAAGCAAGAGCAACCAGGATCTTTGGCCCAACCACAACATCTTTGTCGGATTGGCTCGGCAGGTTGGTCCCTGTCTGCCAGAGGTGTTTGGAGCCACAAAGTTTCCAAGTCCGAGGATAAGAAGTACACAGAAGTACACTTTGACACCGGTCAAGTCGCTCTTCAACGGAGGCCAGCAACATGGTCCAGGACAAGTTGCACTGGCATTGGTTAGCTGGGCAGTGACAGGAAAGTCCACTGGTAACTTGTTGTGAACCCATAGGTTGAACAGGAGAAAAGCCTTTTGACCCTTGCAATACTCTTCTTTGTCCTGGGTACAAGACTTCCATGCTCATCTCAGGTCACAGACAGCATGTCTACTCCTCTTCGTATCTTAAACAGGAAGAGAAAGGGATCTGAGTACAGTACTCTTGGTGCCACGTTTATACCTGGTAGCAGCCTGTGGGTTGTGGTGACTCCTGGCTCCTCCCTTCTGGGGTAAGGTTTGTCAGGGGTTATCCTGTACACTTTTGCAGCACTTCCTGTGTGCCCAAGTATAAACAATCCTACAATGCCCTTCTTTGCCTATCTCCATGGTGGTGAAACATTTCTCCCCTTATGCAGAGCCTGTGGGCCCGACCTAGAGGTATGGCCAGATAAATAAGCAAGAACTCCATTGTGGTCAATATAAATCAGTTGTACAGGCAGTTCCTCTCCCACTGGGATTGGTGAGTGCCTGACTGGGGAACAAAGATTGGCCCTGAAGGTTGTCATCCAACATTAGACTGTGACAGGGTACACTTATATAAAGTTAAGCAAGTCCCTGTGCACAGCCCAAATGAGAACCAGAGATATAGAACATCTCCCCAAACCCAAGACCTGTGTATCAGCTCTGAGAGCACCCCAACAAGGGGGCTATTGAGCTCCTGGATGACAGTTGGAGCTCATACAAGTAGGCCACCTGAGACTTTAGACATGGGAAAGGTAATTTTCTAAAAGTCCCTTTGCAAAATATTTATTACATATCTCACTTTACAAGTAATTAGGGTTTGTAATTAATGTTTCCTAACCAGAAAAAATAGTAATAAATGTAATATTATATTATTTCCAATGCTTTGCTGTAGAGCAGCCAACCCTGGCACAGAGAAAATAGCTTTCGGGCATTTTCACTGTAAGGACATTTTTAATAATAAATCTTTACATATCCTAATTTTAAATACAGTACACCCTACCTTATGAGCATTTAGCCCTACCTAGGCATGAGTTATTAAACTTAAAAGGAAGGTTTATGGCTGTCATAAGGGGATATTTGGACAGGTCTAATTTGCAGTTTTAAACTGCACTACAAGGCTACAAATAATAGGCCTGTAGTCATGTTTACACTGGCACTGTAGTGGATGGCACCAGGACTGCTGCAGTCCACGTGTGACATTTACAGGCCCTGGAAACACTTTGTACCATATAATAGAAACGTATAGGTAAGTAAAATATGCCAGTTAGGGGTGTGATAATTTCATTAGATGAAATGAGGAAGCACAGATAATGTTCCATAGCCAGTAAAACAGTCAAAGAAAAACTGAGTGTACATCAGGCAAAGGATAGTCATTTGCAACTATAAATGTGCATTTTGTATGTGTAAGTGCATGCGATTTCAGTGTCCTCTTCTCGGCAGTTTAGGAACCTCACTATTTGCAGAATGTCAGTCAACTAGGTTTTCATGTCATTAATTTCTAGGGTGACTATGGCCAAGTTGGCTCCATTTCATATGAGTCTTTTATCTAGTTTTCTTTGGCCAGCATGCATCAGATCCAGGTCTGTTGCCACTGAGTCAGTTTCATTTTGCAAGGTAATTTTAATGTCCACTATCACTTGCAGTATTGAGCTTTATTTACCAGGCTGCCTATTTATATTATCTCTGAGTGGCCAGATACCCGAGGGTTCATGCTGGCAGCCTGTTGATCATATGGACAATTTCCCAGGGGAGTCAGGCAGACACCACCTTTAAGGTGTTTGTTTTTTCCCATCTTCCCGTTGTATGTGGCACAGGCTTCAAACATACTATCAAGTTTAGCTTTTCACAACAGATCTTAGCTCCACCAGGGCAGCAGTATTTCTTCCCCCCTCACTTTGTGTTAGTTTCTCAATGGGGTGTGGTCTGTTCTGTTATGCCATTACCCCAAGAGGTCGCCCTATACCTTTTCTGTATGAACTCAGTGGAAAGCACTGTCTCTCTTTGTGACCGTTGCTCTTTCTGTCTCTTTTGCGAGACCACCATCGGCGTGTCACACAACCTATTTGGATTGAATGTCGGCTGATGTCTTTTGTGTTCCTCAGTTTGGTGGGAAGAGCCACAGGGCCACCCTACCATGTTTCAGGTCGTGGGTGGCTCCAGTCAGGGTATGAATAGGTCTCACCATCTTTCTCTTTTACTGTCACGTGCAGTCATGTTTAAAGCTTGGCTCGTGGTTCAATGTGAGATGCTGTGGGAAGAACACTGCCTAAGGAGCACCCTTGTGCCTCTAATGGTGGCTTTCCTGGTTGGGGGCCTCTTTCCTGGTTGGGGGCCTCTTCCCTTACCAGTTCTGGGGGGAGCGACTTCTGCACCATGTCCCTGGAGCTGAAGCACCACTTCAGGCCTCCAGCCTTCGTCTATTCTCATCGCTGGGGGACACATGTATTCAGCTGCCACACATGATCCAGAGGACCGTCTCTTTGCTCAAGGCACAGCTGTCTCTCTGCTCAGGTCAAAGTTGTCATAATGAGTTTTTGGCCTGTGGACTCAGCATCTGCACGTAGGAGCAACGTGTTGGTGCTCCGAGAAGAGAAGGGCGTCAGACTTGGGGAATAGCGATGGATCATTCTGACATGAGGCAGGTGGTGACTCAAAAGATATGCTGCATTTGTCTTTTGCAGTTGTCTTTTTAATATTGCCTTTTGCACGGGGCTGTTTATTCCCTCAGTATTGCAATGTTTTAATGCAGGGCATCCTCCTTTTTCCCATCACCTTTCCCAAGCATTTTATTTTCTAATTCAGGAAGAGTCAGGGTGCGATTCCAGTAGCATGATGATCGTTTATCAAATCTCAACAATGCCTTTACGTCTCTAGGCCCTTTCTGAAAAATAGCTTTACTTTTCATTAATTGTACAACATATTTTATTTTGCATAATGAACAGAAAACTAAATTGTATATTTGGGCAAGATTACAATTTTAGAGAAAAGACAAAACTGATTTGCATATAGTTTATTCCTGATTAAATACAGAGAACAGCTAAAAAATAATAGAATGGTTTCTAGCCAGGGAAATTCACAGAGAATAACAACTGGTGGCACACACATTTCAATTAATCAACATTTGGTATTTAGTTATACTACATTAAATAAATAAGTGTTCTATTAACTAATACTTTCAGCTTGATGTAGAATATTTCTCTTTTTCTAAATGATGACAGTCACAATAAAAACACTAGTGCCAAATCCTGCTGTAGCAAATTTGTATACTACTCACTGCTATTTGTATTTTTAGTTTTGGTATTGAAAAACTTGATTAGAAGGGGCTTGTGGCCAATTGTGTAAAATGGTGCCCTGCACTAGTAGGAGCTCCTGTTGTCCAGTGCGTGCTGGGTGAGTAGGTTGCTCATGTAGCTAAAGCTGGAGCCCTGCTGAGTGGACACCACATGGAGGAAGCAATGCCCCAGTCCTACCAGGCATGGTGCGCCCAATGCCCCGGAGGACTGATTGATGACTCATCTGGGCTGAGGTAGAAAGGGATTGAGTGACAGTGCCCCTGCCGTGGCTGCTCTGAGCTTACTGACATCCGCCCTCATGGCCCCACCTCGAACATTTGGCAGAGTCTTTCTCAGACCAACGGGCCTAAAAGCGTTGAACAGAGTACATGAGTGGTCAGCCGGGGCAGCTCAAGAAAAAGGTAAGAGCTGCTTGGCCCTGTCACTGAATTAGTTGGCCACATGCGGGCTGTATGAGGTGTGAAGTACCCCCCGCCTGTCTGGGCATTTAGCCGCACATGCATTGGAAGGTCTCTCTGGTATTTCAGTGCCTCCCACCTCTAGGCATGTGGCAGCTCCCCTCCTGGGCTTACTTTGGACTTACTGGCGGTGCCCCTCCTGGGTCCACCTTGAACACTCATTGAAGCCGTCCCCTGAACAGTGAGTTGAGGACTGGTTTGCTGGGCCTGCGAACAGTAAGCTGGGGACAGTGCAACAACACGGAGGGGGTGCTTGGCGCTTTAATTGAAGTGGGCAGACTCGGTTCACACTGTATGAGGTGAGCAGCATCCCAGTCTGACTCGGCAATTGGAACCTGGTGCATCGCAGGACAACCTGTTGTTTCTATGCTCCCCATCTCTAGGGAAGCACAGTTGGTGCGGTACATCAACTCCTAAAGCTGCCTCAGCTATTCCTTGCATGCTGCCTCCAGCCTTGAGAATACCTTTTTAGGGCAGTGCATGATATTGTATCAGGCTAGTCATCCCTATTGGCACAGGATGAGCCAGAGAGGGGGTGGGGTTCGGCTGTGGACTGGCAGCAGGCTCAGTCTGTGTCCAAGCATCAGCCTGCTCTAAAGGAAGCGACTAGAGTTGTACTTCATGAATATACAATTGACAACCTATGCTGCTGGGGGGACCAGTGCTGTCATTCCAGCTGGTCCCAGTGCTTTATAATTCAGTGGTGAAGACATGCTGACATTCTACAGACCGGCTGCCCTGAGTCATGGGCCTCGGCATCTATGTGGTGCCTCAGTACTCTATAATGGGTCTTCAAGCCCCACACCTACAATGGCTGATGCACAGCTTGTTAGCTGCTTGTGCTGTCACAGTCTATGCTAGATGTTGCTCTGAGAGTGTGGCAAGCAAGCCAACCACCAGACTGATGTGGGATAGTGTTGAGAATCCACCTGCAGTGTCAAGCCAGCAGTAGTCACTGCCCACTGCTGGCCCTGTGACCTATGTCATGATCTTCCACAGAAATTGTGAACAGCATCACAAATTGAGACAATGGAGGCCACCTACATCTCACACCAGGCTCTAGTAGCTAAAGCACTCAGGCCATACCCAAAGACTGAGAAACAAGGTGACAAGCTGGATATGAGCCTGGAAGTGGTCAGTCCATCCAAGCCAAAGTCTGGGTCTTTTGCATGAGGACCAGAAAAAGCTAATGGAACCTACACCAAAAACTTGCTACAACTTTACTAACGCTGCTACAGCTGCAGACATTGGACCTTCAGCATTGTGTGCAGTAACTCACGAGCCACACTCACTTTCTGGAAGATAGTGCCAAAGGTGTCAACAGACACACAAGATGCAGCAATAATGGTGGGTGCCCCTAAATGCACAGACAAGTCAATATTTTGAACTTTTTGGAAGATTGGATAGCCACCACAGTGGCACGGAGGGACTGTCTCCCTTCTTTTCTATTGAAGAGGTGCACCAGGTGCCAGTTTAGGTCCCCACTCACCACCTGGTCCATCACCAGGCCCACAGTAGTGAAATGGTATGTTGTTTGGTGCAAAGAGACACAGCAGTCATTCATGTGGAGTTGATGCACTTTGTCACAAACTCCTTCAGTGGCAATGATGGGGGAAATGCCTTGCCTTGGTACAGCAAAGACAATAACAAATAGTCCAGTGTCACCCTACCAAAAGCACCCTATCTGATTATGAAAAACTGGGGGGGTCTCTACAGCCATTCACCAGGGAGAGGTCCTGGGCTCTCCTCCTGTCCTTCGATGCCTCCCTCTCTTCATGATCAGGCAGTTTTGGATGTTAACTTTTTTTGTAGTTTCTCACCATGTCCCCATCTCATGAATGCAGGATGTCCTGGGGGGCCTTGCAGTGACCCCGTCAGCAGTAGCCCAATAAATAGCCTTGGCAGCTGTCGCGGACTCGTGGACCAACTACTTCTTGGCCCCGCTGATAGGTGTGTAGTTGATCTCCATGAAAGGGACATAAAGACATATACTGACAATTAGTGGTGGCTGGTAACTTTACCATTAAACTCAGTGAGGTTCACTATTCTTGATCTCTCGATCCTCCATTGCTCCCCTTTCCTTTTTCTCTTATTCTTTTCATTTTCAATTCATAGCTTCTTTTACATGTTTTGGCAAGGGACACTTTACAGCCCTGCTCTGGGATGGGTAGCAAAGTTGGGTATATTGTTTGTTCTGGTTTGTTTTCTCATTGGTATTCATGACATCATCTTATAACAGGCTGAGTATCCCCATCAGGCTGCACTCTTTCTTTTACATTGCCGTAGTTACTGATGTAGGGGGTAGATAGGGTTCGGACTAGAGCGAACATGCCAGACAGCAAAATGAAGTCCCTCATGATGTCATACAACATGTATACATTTTTATTGTGGAACATTATGGGATAGGAAAAGTGGCTTAGCGATGCCGCATGCTCACTTGTCTGAATGGACAGAAAACACAAATTGTAATTCTGCAGGAAATTGGAGGAGCTCATTGTTTTACACTACCTTCCTAGGTTACATCAGGTGGTGTTGATATGGATGCATCGCTGCATCCTTTTCCAGTTAGAAGAGCCACAAATTGACAGAGAGGAGGTTTTTTTCTGTGTCAGGCATGTTGAATGGCACCAAAGTATGTATATTTGTCTTCTACTCTACTGTCTAGTCTCTTCCTGAACCTTTGATGTTAGGAGGGAACTTCAATTCTATGCTCAATGCTACATTAGATTGGTCTCATCTCCAAACCTGAAACATCAGCACAGAAAGCTGCAGATGAGCTAGCCACTTGTGTGCATGACTATGGTCTGTACAATGCTTATATAGCAGCCCACCCAGGGACAAAAACATATTCACACTTTTCTTCCTGATGTTTTTGTCTCACCCCATCATAGGGGCAGCATACAAGAAACAGAATACTTAGTGATGACATTCTTAGACTACCGCTCATTGACACTGACTCTGCATTGGGGTCCTACATGGACCAAAATACCCATGTGGCGCTTTCAAATATTGGAAGTGGAAGACACAGCATATAGGGGCACAATTGCTGAAGAGATCAAACATTACTCAAGAGCAATGCAGAATTTGTTGATGATCCCTTGAACGAATGGGAAACCTTCAAGGTGTCTATAAGAAGAGCCTGTATCAAAACTTCTGCTGGTGTGCGGTCAATTAGTGGGTTCAGATTGGGACTTGCGCCTCCTTGAGTTAAAGGCAGTCAAATTGAACCCTGCAATGCAGAATCTTGTATGTAAAAAGTAGCAGCACACTGATTTTATCAATAGGCTGGCAAAGCATGACTATAGAAAATATTGCTCACAGTTATAGGGAGGAGGACAAATCCTGCTGTTTACTAGCTGGTGTGATTCGAACAGAGAAGTGCACAATTGCCATAACAGCCATCAGTCACCCAGAAAGACATAATTTATGTAGAGAAGCAGACATTAATGCAAAATTTGTTGCATATTACCAGCAGTTGTTTTCAAAACTAATTCCAATTGACACAACCGATGTAGAACTCTTCCTGACATGAACATTGTTACAGAACCTTATGCATTCTAAATGAAAGATCTAATCACAGAATACGAGATCCCTATTGTGATCAAACAGCCCGCAATGAGTGAGACTGTCAGCAGCAACAGCCTCCCATTGGAATTTTTTAAAACATCTCAAACTGATTTGACAAAGCACCTCTTGGGAATATATGAAGCATCTGAGGAGCAGGACAGTTTGCTGCTATCATCTTATGAACAGTCGTGGTTATGCTGCCCAAATCTGATGATGAGATGCTCAATTGTGGTTCATATCACCCACTGTCTACCTTGAACCCAGACTGAAAGGTTTTTGGCAAAATCTTGGATAACCAGGTACAACATACACTCACATACCTTTTGCATCCTGATCAAAATGGATTTGTTCTTGTCGGAAGTTTATCCTCCAATACCTACAGGTTGTTTTACTTTGAAATGGTATATCAATGGATCAGGTTCAGATTTAGAGCTGTCTGTATACATAGAAAAATGCTTGATAGCTTGTAGCACATGGGTTTCTGGGCAGTTGTACTATCCTGGATCAGGGTGTTATACGCTGATCCCATTGCCCAGGTTAAGACCAGAAGGGAGTTTTCTGATTCCAGACAGATCAGTAGGGTTACCAGGCAAGGCTGCCTCCTCTCTGTGCTCCTTTCCAGTGGAGCCGCTAATTAGTTGTATTTGCTAAGCAGGGGAAATGCATGGCCTAGATGTTGTGGGCCAAAGACATTTTGCCTCACTGTATGCTGATGATACACTTATCGATCATCTATGATTATTGGCCTAGACCTGACACTGGAGACTCTCAAAATTTGTGGTGCAGTGTCTGGCTTAGTAGTCAACGGTCCAAGTCCTACATATTGCGCTGGATGGGTAATTGTGCTCAAGGGCTTTACGGGGTGGGGGGAGGGAGGGCACCTCAGAGTTGCCCATTGGGCAGCATACATTAAATTACCTTGGATTGAATGGATACCAACACCTACCAGATGCCAGGGCCAGGAACCTCGATAGTGTGTTGGCATCCCTTAAGTCCTCCTCAGTTTTCTGGAAGAAACTCCTTTTATCCCCATAGGGTGCATAGTACTGTCTAAAATGGTGGCTATACCACACTTCCTGTACCTATTCTGCACAGCTCCAATGATTCACAAAATGGATTGCCCTGAGTGCCTCCACAGGGATTGGATACCTGGATCATTATCTAGGAGGTATGGCTGTCCTGGAGCACCTATTGGGAGACTGTTCCCACGCCACATCATCTTCTCACCTCCTCCATGTTTGTTTCTTCTGGTTTGGATATCTTCAGAGGCACAGGCGACATATGTAAGATCCTGGGTTTAGAATCTCCAGGCTGGGATCACAAAGAGTGAGCTCCACACATTGGTAAAGAGAAAAGCTAGAGAACAGGATATGCAATATGTTTAGGGGAAACCCTCTGTCCCATTTATGGTAATGTCCTGGCAGAATGCAGAGTGGTATCCCTAAATTGATGCTATACCAAACCCTAGTTTAAGAATGGAGATTTTAAGAATAAGAATTGGTGTAAACCTGTAGAGAAATGCCACTGTTGACATGGTTACCCTCTAACGTTTTGCTTTTGTTGATGCCAGCTTTGACTGAAAGTGTGCTGGGACCCTGCTAACCAGGCCTCAGCACCATTGTTCTTTCCCTAAAACAGTATCTTTGTCTCCACAATTGGTACAGCCCTGGCACGCAGATAAGTCCCTTGTGAAAGGTACCCCTGGTACCAAGGGCCCTGTGGCCAGGGATGGTCTCTATGGGCTGCAGCATGTATTATGCCACCCTGGGTACCCCTCACTCAGCACATGCACACTGCCTCACAGCTTTTGTGTGTTGGTGGGAAGAAAAAGGCTAAGTCGACATGGCACTCCCCTCAGAGTGCCATGCCCACAACCCACTGCCTGTGGCATAGGTAAGTCACCCCTCTAGCAGGCCTTACAGCCCTAAGTCAGGGTGCACTATACCACAGGTAAGTGCATAGCTGCATGAGCACTATGCCCCAGCTGCATGGGCACTATGCCCCTACAAGGTCTAAGCAAATTCTTAGACATCGTAAGTTCAGGGTAGCCATATAGAGTATATGGTCTGGGAGTTTGTCAAACACAAGCTCCGCAGTTCCATAATGGCTATGCTGAATACTGGGAAGTTTGGTATCACACTTTTCAGCACAATACATCCACACTGATGCCAGTGTGGGATTTATTGAGAAATGCACACAGAGGGCATCTTAGAGATGCCCCCTGCATGCCAGCCCAACTGCTAGTGCTAGGCTGACCGGTCTCTGCCAGCCAGCCACTTCCAGACCAGTTTCTGGCCACATGGGGTGAGTGCCTTTGTACACTCTGTGACCAGGAACAAAGCCTGTCCTGAGTGGAGGTGCTTCACACCTCCCCCTGCAGGAACTGTAACAACTGCCGGTGAGCCTCAAAGACTCAAGCCCCAGGGCACTCCAGCTAGTGGACACAGCCCCCACTTTTGGTGGCAAGTCCGGGGAGATAATGAGAAAAAGAAGGAAGAGTCACCCCCTTAGTCAGGTCCACCCCTAAGGTGACCACAGCTGAAGTGACCCCCCCTCCTTAGAAAATCCTCCATCTTGTTTTGGAGGATTTAGCTCAATAGGAATAGGGATGTGCCCTCCTCCCCAAAGGGAGGAGGCACAAGGAGGGTGTAGCCACCCTCAGGGACAGTAGCCATTGGCTACTGCCCTCCAGCCCTAACACACTCCTAAATTTAGTATTTAGGGGTGACCCTGAACCCAGGAAATCAGATTCCTAATGACCTACAAAGAAGATAGACTGCTGATCTGAAAACCCAGCAGAGAAGAAGGAAGACGACAACTGCTTTGGCCCCAGCCCTACTGGCCTACCTCCTGATTCAAAGAACCTGCACAAGTGACGCATCCTGCGGGACCAGCGAACTCTGCCGACTCAGAGGACTGCCCTGCAACTACAAAGGACCAAGAACTCCTGAGGACAGGGGATCTGTCTACCTCAAGCGAGAAGAAACCATCTTTAAAGGTACTCTCACCTCACTCCAGAAGCGTGAGTCCCCACCTCTCTGCACCCGACGCCCCTGGCCCGTGTCCAGAGAAACCAACGACCCAGAGAGGATCCCCAGGTGACTCTGACGATGTGTCCACCCTGGGCTAACCTCTCTGCACCCCCATGGCGACGCCTGCAGAGGGAATCCCGAGGACTCCCCCTGACCACGACTGCCCGGGAAGAAGAAACCTGACTCCTGGAAGAAGCACTGCACCCGCAGCCCCCAGGCCCCTGAAGCCCCCCGTGCCCTGCTTGCAACGTCTGAGTAACCCCCAGGTCCATCCATTGATTTCAATTTCAAACCCAACTCCTTGTTTGCCCACTGCTCCCAGCCGCCCCTGTGCTGCTGAGGGTGTGCCTTGTGTGCCTACTTGGGACCCCCCCCAGTGCTCTACTAAACCCCTCTGGTCTGCTCCCTGAGGACGCAGGTACTTACCTGCCAGCAGACTAGAACCGGAGCACCCCTTGTCTACATACGCACCTATGTTATTTGGGCTCCTCCTTGACCTCTGCACCTGACCGTCCCTGTGTTGCTGGTGCTGGGTGTTTGGGGTTGACTTGAACCCTCTATGGTGGGCTGCCTATGCCCCAGACACTGAACTTGTAAGTGCTTTACTTACCAAATTAACCTAACTGTACTTACCTCCCTCAGGAACTGTTGAATTTTGCAGTGTCCACTTTTAAAATAGCTTATTGCCATTTTATGCCAAACTGTGTACATTACTGATTTGATACAAAGTCCTATCTATACCTATGCAAATTACCTTACATTCATTGTACTTACCTGCAATTTGAATTTTGTGGTTCTAAAATAAATTAAGAAAAGAATATTTTTCTATATAAAAACCTATTGGCCTGGAGTTAAGTCATTGTGTATGTGATCTCATTTATTGCCTGTGTGTGTGTACAACAAATGCATAACACTACCCTCTGATAAGCCTAACTGCTCGATCACACTACCACAAATAGAGCATTAGTATTATCTATTATTGCCTTTGTCAAGCCTCTTAGGGAACCCCTGGACTCTGTGCACACAATCTCTCACTTTGAGATAGTATATACAGAGCCAGCTCCTACAAAACCCATGCCACATTAGTATCAAAGTGAAGTCAGCAATGATCGATGGGCAGGGGAAATGCACATGTGGGCTACAGGTGTGCCTGCCTGCACATTCTATTCAATTATTGTTTATAATTGAAGTTGCTTTGGAAGACAATATTAAAGCCACTCTACCTTAAATATGGCGTCTATGAACCGAGGCTAACACTAAGGTTACTATCCGAAATGAGTTTTTTGGACGTGATGTGCTGTGGGAAGATTTTTGGTGGCTGTCAAAAGTATTTGCTTGAATTTTTAAGGGGGACTTTTAAAATGGTCTTATGGAATTGAATGTAGGAATTTTATGTTTAGTAGTGCTTAGTAACTTTAATGGTTTTAGAAGTAGGATGATAAAGTTTAAACGTATTGTAATTTATATGTAAGTTGATTAATTATTTATATAGATGCGAGTATGTAAGTTGATGAATTATTTATATAAATATGGTTTTATGATGTTTAAAGATTAAGGTCAAAATAAACTTTCTCTTGAGAGGTCGCCTCGCTAGGCGGTATACTTGCCAGACTTGCCACTGTGGTGCTTATCCAGATTTGTGAAGGCAGAGATGTCTGACAATAAAATGCAGTGGGTGAGTGCCACTATCATGTGTGTGGGGCAGTTATTTGATCTGAGGATCCTGAGGATATTTATGTTCTTTGCTAACATATGGACAACTTACACCTTGCCTGTCAGGAAATTCCTGGCACAGGCAGCTTTTTAAAGGGTGAATTGCATCACGCGTTAGGTTTGATAAAGAACCCAAAATGGACAACACATTACATCAATATTGATGTAGAGTTTTCACTTCCATGTTAACACGAACATATGGATGATTAGAAAGGTGCAGGTAACACATCTAGCAGCTCTTAGAACCAAGTAGAGCTAACACCGAGAGATGGAGCTTACTGATAGGGACGGGTTCACAACCCTTTGTCAAACACCTAGAGTGTCTAGGAATGACCGTTTTAAATTGTTGCATTTGAACTATGTGCATTTTGCTTATCTCGCTCCCACCAGACCAGTCCAGTTATTTGGCAATGTATTCAACACTCCCTCAAAAGTGGCAATGATGAAGCATACTTTTACTACTTGACCTGAACATGCAAAAGCCTAGAGTCCTTTTAGAATGGTATGTGTGAATTGATCACATAACTGAGAGGCAGATGATATAGGGCCTCATTACGAGTTTGGTGGTTCAGGAACCGCTAAACTCACAATGGAAGTCGGATCACCTCATCCTGACATTCCAATAATCAGATTACGATCCTGGCAGTTGGACCGCCAAGAGACTGCTACCTCTGCCAGGATCAGGGATCCTGATGAGCTGGTGGTGATCAAAGTCATGGTCAGCCACGGCAGCACTGAGTTCGGTACAGCCATGCTGATCACGACTTTCCTTTCTGCCAGCATTTTCTTGGCAGAATCCCCACCATGAAAAGGCTGGTGGAAATGTAGATTTGGAGGCTACAGGAGGGCCCTGTACTTCCTACGACCATGTTGTGGGCAAGACAGGGACCCCCTTGCCAGTACCCTTGGAATGCTATGACTGACACTGCACATTCCGAGGGTGCTGTGTGCGATGGCATTGGCCTCGGCTCCTGAGGGAGCCGAGGCCACTGCAGCCGCACTGTTTTCAGCGGGCTGACTGGCAGGAACATCGTAATATGATGTTTCCGCCGGTCAGCCCAGTGGAAACATCGTAATACGATGGTGGTGAGGCTGCCGCATCACAGCTGTATTGGAGTTGTGGCTGTTAAACTGCCCAACTCGTAATCAGGCCCATGCTCTTACACTCAAAGTGTGCCACTTTGGTTTGATGCCTTGGCCGAAGTCCGGTAGGGCCTACTATTACTTTTTTGACCTTGCTCTAGCGCTTGCACAGTGAGCCATTGTGATTTGCTGGAAAGCCCATTTCCCTCCATCTGTCAAGGCTCTGGAAGTCAGAGCTCTGGAATGGGCTCACACTGTCAGGCACTTAAGATATAGAGCAAGGAAACCCATGACAATTTGGGGAATATACTTATCTCTTGGCCCCCAGGTCTAATGGTAAACCACCGTAGGCTACATCAACATAGGGTCAGCAACACTGGCTCTTGCCTTCCCGGTACTCATCTTTTACCCAGCCAAAAGGTCAATTACACCATACACACATACCCCCACACTCATGTAACCCTTCTTTAATATGCTACTCTTTGCATAACAGGCATTGCATGTCTAACTTGTTTCTCACCAGGGACCCAGCCAGGCCTATTGCAGCCAAGTTGCTTGGTTTTCTGTTGTGCTCAAGACTGGCCTTGTTCATCTCGTACAATAGCTCCCCTACATGGAGCACTGTCAATGAAGGCCAACGTAATGTTCTAAATCTTTATGCATATCAATAAACTGAATAAAACAGAATTAAAAAATAAAAACCTAACTAGAATATCACAATAATAATATATATTGTAGGCTACAAACTAAATTACACAATCTCACTTTATAATAGTACTATAAAGAATTAAAATTTCTCCATCAAATACAGAATTGAAATATAATTGAAATCTCTCCATCAATGCCTTTTCGTATATCATTATTCATAGCATTTGTTTCTAATGTTGCTAGCTTCCCCTACAGCCTCGATCTTGGCCTGTCTCATTTAGCCACCTACCTTTTACAACAACACAGCCCACAGAGTTTGAAATTAAACAGATATTTGTTAAATTTACCCAAGCAATACTTTCTCTCTAAACATTAAAAAATCACAGATCTCTTTTTCTAAATATCTAGGAGATTTGGATATTCTTGTAATCACTTTGCCCATTCTTGGTGAAGGTGTTAGTTAGACCTCTTATGTACCTAAAACAATTTAAATAAATGAAACTTGTTTGAAACTATGGATGAACTGATAGTTCACTATGTTCAATAAATGTTATACTTCAGTGATGATACAAGGTATCCCAGAAGAGTTTTACGCAATATGCTATGAACCCAACTCCGTTAAGCACTTCATTGAGAAAAAGAGTTAGCAAGAATGGTATTAAGGTCACATGCAAAAATATGTAGATTAATAGTGTGTTTTAGTGAACTGTATCATGATGTTTCTAAAAGAGATTTTTGTTTTAAATGTGTAGTCCATTTGAAAACATCTTACTTTAAAACAACTTGGAAGAGATATGCAACAACATCTTTAGTAAGTGTTTTATCATGTATTTATCCTTGCATCACATAACCCTGTCATGTGGTACATTTCATGAAATTGTGTGAAACCAATCCTTGTTATTTTACTTAGAAAATAGAATTAAACCAGATTTGTCAGGAAACTAGCTCTTGATCCAGAGAGTGTGCTTTTTGTGATTTGACGTAAATCAGTCAGTATTTTTTTTTTTTATATTAAGGTACAAAAATATTTCTATGTCTGGATGACTGGGTTTCAGGGACTCTTGCAAGAATCCCTTGAACTCATTTATAGAAAATAGAGCATTCTGATTGGCCCAGTATTCTTTTTTCCCTTGGACCAATTTGCTCTCATGGGAGACATGCTTCCATGGGAGAAAGCACTCTGATTGGTTGCGAGCAACATGCAGAAAATTTTTGCAGGCAGCCATTACAGGACTTGGGGATTTAGGGCCAGATGTATGAAGGTTCGCATTTGCGAATACCAAATAGCAATTTTTACCAAATCGCTAACTGGGATTAATAAAATGCGATGTAACAACACCATTGCCAAAATTTTTGCGATTCCTTAAAATTCGCAATTGCAAATAGCGAGTACCAAATAGCGATTTGGTAAAATAGCGAATCAGTATTTGGAAATCGCAAATTGCAATTTCTGGATTCAGGAGCAGCTTGATGACATCACAACCAGGAAGTGAGCCAGTGCATGCTGTTTCCAGAATCCTGAGCCACAGGAGCAGGCAGAGAGACCCAGCAGAGCACCAGGGAGGCAATCAGGAGAGTCAGCCAGGACCAGAAAACACAATGGCCACTGATGGGAATGGGAAGGACAAAGGAGAGAGAAAGAGAAAACTGAAATTCAGTGAGCAGGAATTGGAGGTGCTCACAGAAGAGGTGGTCAAGAACCATGACCAGTTATTTGGCAAACACTCACTACAGGTCCAGGGAAGTGAGAAGAGGAAAATGTAGACTGACATCCAGAAACAAATATGTGTGGTGGGTGTTGCGCAGAATTCCATTGAAGAGATATGGTATGGTATGACTTGCGGTCACGTGCCAAAAAGAGGGTAGCAAGCAGGCTGAAGGAGGCAAGGAGCACTGCAGGAGGACCACCCACCCAGACACTGTCCCCCCCAGGGAAGACATGATGCAGTCAACACTGCTACCTGAAGCAGTTAGTGGTGTCACTGATATTGACTCCTCAGGCACACCCGGCACCAGCAAAGGTAAGGGCAGTAATGATTTGAATCACCATATGTGCATGTACAAATGCCCCTTAGAAAATTGGAATGGCACTATGCACAGTGATGAGTACATCTACTACATAAATAGCAATATAGTGTAAAACCAAACAGAGAAATAACACAACAGACAATTAGAGACACTATTCCAGGGGAAATGTTTATCATGAAAGTAACTGTGAGATTACAAATCCAAGGTGAACATCATGAATGACATACTGCACATTATTGTTGCAGATGTTCCGGGCCCTAACGCAGCAGAAAGTGGAAAAGGGGGGAATGACAAAAGTCAGCCGCAGTCAGATTCAAACACCAGTGAGTCCATCGTACAAGCACCAACGAGACGCAAGGCAAGAGTGCTACCGCTCCCTGAGTTTACCCTGGACTCGGATGAATTGCAGGAAGAAGTACCCACACCACCTTCAGAGGTTAGTAGCACCGATAGACAGCAGTCCCTGTTCCAGTGTCAGTCTACTCCCCACAGGAGGCGTTGTGAAGAAGGTAGACAGTACACAAGAGAAGGTTAAGGCCCACCACTGTTCGGTGGTCTTGAGGCATCTATGTTGAAAGTGCAGCGCTTGCAATGTACACACATGAGATCAATGCACAGGCAGTTGGTGTCTATCAATCACAACATGGGATCAATGCACAGGCAGCTGGTGTCTCTCAATAACAACATGTGCAAGCTGCATGAGAGACAGCAAGCTACATCAGAACACGTAAGAGAGATGACAAATGCCATCAAGGAACTCTGCACTGTAATGCAGCAGGAGCATGTCACCCACCATAGGTGCAATCACCAATTGATGGGTAGGTTGGATGGGTTCAGCGGATCTGATCTGTCAATCGGCTCACTACCACAATTGCTTTGGTGTCACAACGTGCTGTGGGCATACAAGTGGAAATGTCACATTGCAGTCAGGACATTGTATGAGGATTGGTGCACGTCACCAGTGTATTGGAGACAATGCAGACAACCCAGAGTGCTACAAACAGCGAACTGGGTGGTGGGGATAGTGAGGAGCTCTCTAGCTTCAGAAGTGTCACAGCCCCTGTGATGGATCCTAGGCGTTGCAGTTCCAGACAAAGAACTGTCTCTGTACCCACAACAAAAGGTGCCACTGAGCCCACTGAGCGTTCAAGTGGAGTGCCTTGACGTAAAAAGTAATGTGGAGAAATACAGGGGACTTGCATATCATGTAGCAATGCATTGATACTATGATGTCAATAGTGGCACACTGTAATTGGGACCTGATTGTGTATTTTGTATACCTATGTCCTATTCACACATATATTACCTGAAGTCAAGGCAATAAATATGATACCTACAGAAATAAATGAAAGAAGACTTGGTGTTGTCATTACTTGCATCAGAAATAGTTGTGCATAATCTCAGCACGTCTTTGACTGCCCTCTGCTGCACTGGTTCTATCTGTTGGGTGAAGGAATGGCAAGGGGTCGTCATCCTCATCGGAGTCCGGCTCTGTGGGTTCCACTGATATGCCTCTTGTCATTGAGATGTTGTGCAACATTGCACACGTGGCCACGATTTTGCAGGTGATTTCCAGACTGTATTGCAGTGGGTCCCCCTTTCGTGTGCAGGCATTGGAAATGACTCTTCAGCAGGCCGAAGGTCCTTTCAATCACGCTACGTGTCCTCCTGTGTGCTGCAGTGTATCTTCTTTCACTTGGAATGGCAGGATTGAGATAGGGTGTCAAGATGAAGGACCACACTGCATATGCACTGTCTCCTAGAATGATAGGAGAGTAAAATTAGTTATTGTTCTCTGTGACATCACATAGATCTTATGCAACATTGTTCACTCTTAAATGACCAAGTAGGTATCCTTCGCCAAACTCCCCAGCAAGAAGTCTTATTTGGATTCCACTGTGCCTGAAGATGTATGAATTATGTGTGCTACCTGGATATCTGGCCACAAGATCAGTTATTATGTTGGAGGCATTTCACATGACCTGGATGTTCATAGAATGTGTACTCTTCCGATTCAAATGTACATCCTCTGTGGCAGATGGTGGACAGATTGGTACATATGTAAATTGGGCTTCCCGGTAGAAATCAGATTTGTTTTATTGCAAATCCTGTGGGCTATTGTGGAATTTTATGAGCAGATGGATTTTGGTTAACATTGCATTTAGGAATGCATTAAAAAAGCGTGAAAGCACACTTTGAGATACACCTCCAGCTGCTGCTATGACCCCTTGATAGCTTCCTGAGGCTAAGAGGTGCAGGGAGCATAGTACCTGCACATGATTGGGTATGGCATTGGTTCTGTGTGTGTTGCTGCAGCAGGGGTTGTAAATCAATTGCAAAATCTAGCCGCAATTTTAAGGAATCACTATTTTAGCGATTCCTTATTGATGAACTGTGAATGCCTTTCATACATTGTGAAAGGTGATTTTGCAAAATCCTTTGACACATCTGGCAATCAGTCCCCTGTCCTGTGTTTACTTTAAAAAGAAAATGGAAGGGGGGTATGTTAGTGATAACCTGCCTCCTCCCCAGCCTGGTGGAGGGGTCCTGGAGGGACCTCCACTTTGTCCAAGATATACATATTTTAAAATAATTGCAATCCAGCAGGACGTCTGCCGGATTTTGATTTATTTTTGTTTAAAAAGAAAATACTTTCATGGAGCATTTTCTATGTAATGATTTTGACTACCAGAGTTAGCCAGGACCTGGGAGTCTTCATTGTTTTATTATTATTATATTTTTGGGAAGGGGGCGTGATTGGGCTCCCCCTTTTTGAGCCATTCAGTGCCATGGGACCCCATTCCTTTGGGTCAAATACAAATTTAAGAGGGGGAAACCCCATTACAAGCCACTAATTGGCCCTATATGCTTTCTGGGGCCAAATGTACTTTGAAGGGGAGGGAGCCTCTACTGGGCCCCAGTTACACATAGTGCAGGATGTAACTGCTATAAAGGGGAGGGGGCTTTGTGAGCTTTCCCCATAGAGGTATCTGCCCTGGAGACCCCATCTCATAAGTCACAATGTCACACAGTGTCCTGGGGAGCCCACCTCCAGGACACTGTGGTTTTCTGCCCAGAACAGTATGGGCATCTGCTGCATGTAGTCTCCTTTGCAGGGAATTTAACTTTGCTCCCGCCGAGAAAGAGCAGTTGAAAAATGCTCCATCCACCAGACAGGAGCGAACAAAACGTGCCAGCTTCTGCCCTCACCCAGTATGGTTCTGGCTGGGTAGGCGGCCAGAGCCATAAGGTTCAGGTGCTCCCCCGAGGCCTCCATCATAGTGGTTTGTGGGTGTCCTGTGGGCAATGGACACCCAAAAGAAGCCCTGGGAGATGGGGTCTCCTGGGCCTCAAACGCTTAGGGACAGGGACACGTGCCCCCCTCCTCTTATAAAAAATAATATATGTCCCAGATGAGCACTGAGACTCCCAAAGTGAATTTAACCAAAAAAGAATAATACATTAGCTCATCTATTATTCACTGCTCCTTTGAAGGAGTGTCCCATAATGCCCTGCAAGGGTTTTATTTTTTATATGTTTTGAGCTTAGTGGTGCCAATAGAAAAAGAAAAGGCATCACTTTGTTAAGTGTTTTAGGGGCCTGCAGGGGGTCCAACAACCCCTCAGCATCATTACTAAAAAACACAGTAAGGATCATGGGTCATTGAATCCATTATACTAGGGGATCTTATCATATTTTTAAAGCACTCAGGCCCAAATTTATACTTTTTTTGTGCCGCATTTGTGTCATTTTTTTGATGCAAAAGTGGTGCAAACTTACAAAATACAATTATATTTTGTAAGTTTGCTCCGCTTTTGCGTCAAAAAAATGATGCAAACGAGGCACAAAAAAAGTATAAATACGGGCCTCATTTCTGGACAGTTACGCTCTTCAGTTTTTATGATTGCATTCTGGGTACCACCTCCCTCCAAAACTAACAAACCTATATTTTTCACATATAATTAAAAGTAACATTTTGTCGCCAACAGAAAAGGAAGGCTCACCTGACCAAAGTCTTGACATTAAAGAGAAACAGAAAATCCAGGGTAACTTAAAACAACAGCACATTAATAAGTATACGTGTAAAATGTTTGAAAGCATGTTTATATTACTTTAGAAACAAAATAAACATTTTACCACAACAGTTAATTGGAAAATGATGCCACTTTCAGGCAAACTGGCAGAAACAGCCACACAGATCACAGAACGACAAGCAATTTCTTTCGTACATGGGATAAACATACCGCCAAGGAAGAACAAGCAAGAGCCTGAATTGGAATACTAAATATTTTGCAAATTCTTGTTACGGTAGGGCTACATTGAAAAGCAATATTGTTCTCAACATCAGAGAATGCAATCACCCGCAAATGCAACAAAGATTGCAGTAAGACACATACTGCAAGAGTTAAAGAAGGCATGCACTAGTTAGACATTTTCCTTAAAGTACCTCAGCACAAAATTATAATAGACTTTGAACAGGGAATGATACAACAAATACTTAAACTATACCCATACTGTACACACTATGCAAGGCTGCTATTACAATTTCAACCAAGGCATTTGGAAACACTTACAAAAATGTGCACTAAGTCCAGAATATGCAACAAACAGCCAGTTTGAGTTTGAAAACAAAAATGTACAGTTTTAGCTAATGACAATATGAAGATCCCCATCTTACCAAAGCAAAAAGCTAAGTCCACTAATGGACTACTACAAAGACACTTAGGTTGGCAGACTGTACCACACTGGACACAAACATGAACCCATGACCCATATTTATACTTTTTTAGTGCCACATTTGCATCATTTTGTTTAGGCAAAAGCAGCGCACACTTACAAAATACAATTATGTTTTGTAAGTATGCACCACTTTTACGTCAAAGTATGCTGCAAATGCGGTACTAAAAAAGTATAAATATGGGCCTAAGTTTCAAATATCATGGTGGAATGTCTCTGACAGCAGCGTAGTTAAAGAAGCCTAAACAATGCATTGGAAGAATGGTACTATGCTTTCCAAAACACATTAGGAAGAACGCAACCAACATTTCACACATTAACAGAAGCCTTCTAAGAAGAACAAAGTTACCAACAACTAAAGACAGTCAGTAAACCTAATCAAATATAAGATTACCAAAGAAACCAGAGAAATTTACAAAACATTACAATTCAAAGTCAGACTGTTTGTAAATAACAAAGGAATAGACTATCTAGAAAGGATAAGTAAGGGCCAAATTATGAGTTTGGCGGTATGAGGACCGCCAAAACAGCAATGGCAGTTGGACGCCCTCACTTCTGACAATCCGACAGGCAGATTACAATCCTGGTGGTCGGACTGCCAGGGTACCGCCGCCACTGCCAGGATCATGGATCCTGGAGGGGTGGCAGCGGTCAAAGTCATGGTCAGCCACGGCAGCGCTGAGGTCAGTGCTGCCATGCTGATCACGAGTCCTCTTTCTGTCAGCCTTGTTATGGCGGGGTCCCCACCATGAAAAGGCTGGCAGAAAGCCAGTTCTGAGGGGTCCTGGGGAGCCCTTGTACTGCCCATGGCATGGGCAGTGCAGGCCCCCCCGCCAGCACCCTCTGAATGTGCACTGTCTGCAATGCAGACAGTGTGCGTTCCGACGTTGCAGTTGTGCCACAGCTTTTGCCTTGGCTCCCTTAGGGGAGCCAAGACCAATGCCATGGCACTGTTTGCACAGGTTTGACCAGATGAAACATCATAATACAATGTTTCCACTGGTAGCCAGGTGGAAACATCGTAATACGACTGGGGGGAAGGCGGTTGCCAGTATGAAGGCAGCACCCTCCCCTCAGCTTTAGCAGTTGGATCATTCCAATCGCCAAAGTCGTAATGAGGCCCTAAATCACTACTATAAACCATCTGTCAACCTATATATACACTCACAACTAAAACAGAACAGCACCACTATAACATAAACAAACTAAAATAAATATTATAATTAATATTACATTTAATATATTAATAGGCAAGAAAACAAAGGTGATGGATAGAAAAATATTGTTTGATTCCAAATATCTATAGCAAAACTAAAAACATGCAGTATAAATAATAAAGAAAGCAGATCACTAAATAAATCACAGACATGAAAACTAAGGGCCTCATTAGGAGTTTGGCAGTTGGACAGCCTGATTGCCATGTTGGCGGTCCTGAAATGACCACCATGCTGGTGGGCTTTCAGGCAGCCCTATGACGAGTTACACAGGCATGTCCACTGACCGCCAAGCAAAAATGCCAGACCACCAGTGGTGTGGCGGCCTGGAAATAGGTTGTCCGATCACCAGCTCCGTCAGCACCACAGCAAACCATCTAGCATATTATCAGCACAAAGTTGCTGTGGTGGTCCGTTCATGGTGGTCGGCCAATGGTGGTCCGTACCATGGCGGTTCACTGTCAGCAAAGTAACAGACAACTGCATATTGGGAGATTGAAATTCAAAAACAACACAGCTGACACATATTGCCATAGTGGACACACCTGCAAAGGACACTTTAAAACACACCCCTTCACAGACCAGAATCCTTTGTATTTCCACTGCATGACGAAGAACACTGACCACCATTTTCCCATTTTTCCACATAATAGTTACCCCATTTTTTCACCATCCCATAGAACACATACTTTGTCCATTCATACCCTTTTGCACTTCCCTGATTTAGTAAGTCACTGCCACCCGTTTTCTTTTTTCCACCATGTCACGTTCCTAAAAAGTTTTGGTAACTGTATGTCCAAACCCAAATCCAGTCTGCATACAGATGTGTAATACCCAACATTTGTATGTGGAGTAGAGGGAGTTACCTGACTGCAACTCTCAAGAGGCACTGTTTCTGTAACTCCAAACACCAGACCAGTGGTCACTTGTCTAAAGACCTTTCTGTCATCTCTCAATTGAACTGCTCTCACCTGGGGCGATAGCATTTTTATTGTGTGTAGTATAGGAAGTGACATGACTGCAATAATGAGTCACGCGCTTCATGAGTGTAGCACCTGACAATGCACACACACAGGACAGACATGACTTACCAACCAGCTAGGCCCTCTCGAGGTTCAGTTGTGACATCAGCTGGGGTATGGTGCTTTTCCACATTATGAAGGAATCATCGGCTGATCCTGCGCCAGGGCACAGACAAATGAAATGTAGAGATCCGCCAAACAGACAACTTGCACGTTGATGGAATGGAAGTTCTTTCTGTTGCAATAGACTAGTTCAGTGACCTGCGATGGCACCAAGCCAACATGTGTGTCATCAATGGCTCCCACCATATGTGGGATGCCTGCAAAACAAAAAGGTCAGCCTTCACATTGGCTAAGTCCTTACGTTGGGAGAACCTGATATAGCAGTCAATGTGTTTCAGCTTTGCTGAGAGGAAATCCATCAACATCAGACTGAAAATAGGTTGGGACATACCAGCAGATATGGCCACTGGATGTTGGAAAGAACCTGTGGTCAGGAAGTACAAAAGTGACATGACTTGTACAATGGGTGTTATGCAGGTTGAATAACCAATAGCTGGCATCAGATCTGGCTCCAACTGACGGCATAAGTCGACTATTGTTTGCCTATCCAGGTGGTATAACATAGTTATATGATGTTGCTTCATGTTCTGAAGGTCTGGCAGTGGACTGTAGACAGGACATTGTCACATGCTCCCTCTCCCAGGATACCTATGTGTGACAAGAAATGATCTGTAACATTAGTCAGTGTGTCCATAGCAACATACATTATGCATGCCAATTATATCATGTGACAAAGCATTTCTTACTGGATAGGCTTGACACCCAGTACACATCATAGCTGGCAACTGCACAAGGGTCACATGTGGTCCCAATGGTTTTCAACATATGCCCACAACATGAATTTGGATGAAACTCACTGCGCTACACAGTTGACACCCAAAATGTGACTGTATATTCCTTTCACAAAATGACGTCAGCTGAGGTGGACCATGCACCACTGTCAAATGCCATCTGTGCCTGGCAATACACTACACTGGTAGTTGTGTAGAAGGACCTACATGACTAGACAGAATAAGGATCTTTGCAATGCCACAACACATATATTGTAGGTGTGATGCAGTTTACAAACCCAAATACAGTATTTCAGGCCACCAAAATGGCAGATGCCTCACCTACTCCACTAGACATTAGGAACCGCCTGCAACTAATGGAGGAAGACTTCAGGGTAGTAGGCGATTCCAAATGCTGTGGACATAGCCAGAGACTAACATTGTTGCCTATGGTGGTCACGGTCCAATGGATGTGTCCCCCACTGGTGATGACCATGTATATGGCAGATGTGACCGCCATGTTGTTAACGTTCATTCACTTGACTCCTATCACTGCTGCCATCAACACCTCTACTACTTGAGCTACTGTGTGCCACCTCTAGGAGCAATCATGCAACATCCAGCAGGTGATAGAGCCCCTGCCTTCACTCCAGAGGAGCTGTAGAGACTTGTTGATGAGCTCCTACCCCTGTATGAACAGCTCTAAGGGTCACCAGAGGTGCAGGTAAGATTCTCATGTTCACAACTAATTCGGTTCGACACCATCCTTTACCTCCTCATAGGCTAAAATGTGCCCCGTGTGCCAGTAAGACTTCTTGTGTGCCTGTTGTTGCAGTCTGTGTGGCATCAATCAGATATACATTGTGCAGGGGTTGGTGGTCAGCACTAAATGTTAGGTTCAGTCACATTGTGCTGTGTGAGGTTTTTGAGGTCCTAGATCCTCCTTGTGTTGGATGCATATAACTAAGCAAGGAGACATTACTGCCATCCAATGGCATCTCCTTTTTCAAGATTGCTGTAAATGTTGGACAACATGCATGTGACTGACATGATGAGCCGTATATATGTATCGTCTATGAGTCATTTGAGGATCTTGTAAGCAATGTGTATAGTACCACAGATCTTCCAAACCACATCTGGCTTTTACAAACTGTTGTCTGGAATCCACATCCTGACACACTCTGCCCTTCAGGTTGTCACACAAACCACATGCCAAATTGCTGATGGCCACATGATGTACTATCATGCATGGAAGTGAAGGAAATGTAAGTGTCAGGTAGGTTCTGTATGCTCAGCCTGCAGAGACATGGGCCTGTCAGTTGTATCTCCCAGTATGAGACCTAGTCTAGGCTGCGGGAGAGTCACTGTGGATGTGCAACTATGGCACTGTGCCCACTTCCTGTACACCATGCAGATCCTGTCATGTGGACAATATGATGCTCTAGTGGCAAAACTTGCCCTGAATGCCTAACTCCATTGACTAGATTGAGACTGGGTACTGAGGTACATCCCAGAAGTAGTCCATATGTTCATCTCACTTCATTGTCAATGTATGTCTTTGACTCATGACAGGTCCCTTACTCCCACAGCTCTGTTGTCACCTTCACCTAAGTCATATTTGCCCTGTACAGGCTTAATGCACTAATTGCAGTCCCACAGTGCAGACAGTGTTTTGATTTCTAGGAGGCCAAGATATGTGAGTTAGTATCTTGGTCACATATCAGAAATTGTACAATTTATACCATTGTAAGTTGGATGCCACCTCTGTAGGATAGACAAATATGTCTAAAGGAGTGTTCTATGGTACAGGTACATAACACAGAGCCCACCCCCAGAAGTGGCATGAGTCTGCATGTGGTATGCCATATGTTAACACATGTACAAGGAATACACTTTCTATACCCACAATGTCAGCCCCTTCACTGTCACTCAAGTAGAATGTTGAAGTCTGTAATATGGAAGTGGCCTGTAGGGACTGTATGCAGCGAGTCAATCTTGCACAGTGTGAATGTATAGGTCCTTTCCGGCCTATGGAGTTTACCCTTCAGAAGCCACATATGTGTGAATGGTTTAATTGTGGGTCACATCACAGTATATATTGCTGGAGCATGGGCTACCTGGTGTACATAGGCTTGCTTAGTTATTGTAGGCCCTGAGCAGGGTAGTGGGTTAGTCCGCAGATAGAAATAAATGTCTGTAGTCATGTCTCTGTACTTATTGGCTTGTGTTAACAAATTGACAATTTCTAGTTTGGTGTGCTGACAAGTGTGTGACTCGACCATTTGTGCGACAACTTGAGCTTGTAATCTCTTGATTTGTTTCTTGCATCCATGCAGGTTAACAGCCATCAGAAGAAGGGGATATGGAGAGTCATCGCCTGGAAGGTGCGGACCGTGGGGGTGCACAGCCAACAGAGTGCCCACTGTTGCAAGAGGTGGGAAGACCTGAGATGCTGGGTCCAGAAAATCATGGAGGTCTAGCTGGAGCTATCCTCCCAACATGGGTGGCAGGCATGTCCGACCATAACCCCGCCTTAAGTCCTGCATTCTAGTGGTGGCGTACCCAGACCTTGATGGGCACTTGATTGGAGCACACCAGTGATAAGGGGGTGAGTTCAGGGTATATGTCTGCCTGTCACATGGCCAAGCTAATGGGTTAGGGTCTGACATCTTCCCTTGATGACTGGGGGTGAGCCATGTGTGACAGAGTAGATGAGTGACTGTTTGTGTAGCTATGTCATGTGGTGCATACCTATGAGCCTTGCCTAATGACCTAGGGCACAACAGTGTACAATCCACAAACAATTTGCTCTGCAGGGACAACACATGGCTGTGTACATTGGTCAACCAAGTAATGTTTATTGTTGAAGTGGGTGTAAATTATATGCAACAGACCACTACTCCTCAGTGTTGTAGGCCAACGGTAAGGATGTGATGGATCACTGCCCTCAGCCATGTGCCTGGTAAAATGAGTAAATTGATATCTGAGCTCCAAGACTACTTGTCTTTAGCATGTGAAGGGTGCTGGTGCATCACTACAGTCAGTAATCTAAAGGTGGCCATCATACATGTGACAGAGCATACATTGTTCTTTGGGTGCAGCTACAGATCAATACTTTCCCTTGGTAGGTAGTGAATGTCCATTGACATTATTCATGTGCAATCACTGTTGCAAACATCCCTTGTGCCTGCAGGTCAGCATGTGTCTCTTTCGACAAAATGTGTACACTGATGTGTTAGTGCATGATCTACCTGTGTCAATGGGATGATTTCTGTATTCTCGCACATATATGTGCATGCCAACCTGTGTGTGGAATACAATTGCAATGGGGGTACATTTCAAGTGGTGTAACAGATAGGAATGTGTCACCATTAATTGTTGGCTCACACATACCCTCACCTGTCATTGCATGTCATGTGGCATGTACAACTGCAGTAGCAATCAAGGACAAGACGTGTATGACTAGATTTGTTAGCCACAATGTGCATTCCCAGGCCATTGATGTGGCATCATATAGCAAAATGCACTACACATATGTAATGGAGAAAGTTTGTAACATAATTGTTGCCATGCATCATGGACCAACCTGCAGGTATGCTGGAATGATGTGGTTTGGTACAACCATTCATCCACAGACATCTGGGTTTGCAGGACAAAATGGAAAAAATGATATATCTTCCCATTGGGCAACATGTTGAGGTCTTTCTACAAGTAGGTGCATATCTCTAGGCCTTTCCAAAATACAAAGGACTAATGATGTCTAATGATGCAATCAGAGTATGTCATTGCAAGGAGTGGCAGACATTAGTGGTGATTTCCCTGGGGCTTGATGATTTATTGTGTTGTGGATTTTAGGGACATATCTCCCTGTCACTTTGCACATTATGTTTCAGTGTACATTTCCATGCCAAATGTGTGGCAAATCTAAGCAACATTAGTATGACCTTCATGACTCCACTGGGATAAATTTCACTTCGTTAAGTGTGCACTGTTGATATGTTTCTATTGTGACATTAGAAATTCAATGTCACCTTCTACAGGCTACTGTACAGTTGTCTGCAACATGGCATGTTGTGGGTGCATGATTTCACATTGTTATGTATGTGACAAATGTCTGCATGACGTTCTGTGGCATCTGTGGGAATGAAGTTGGCATTGGGCTACTATTGTATGACAACAGGTAACTGAGGTATGCTCCATGTGGTCTCCTGCTTGTTCAATGGTTACTGTGATATCACAACTTCAGCCATGCAATTGTAGTTGACTGAGATCCTGATTTTCCTGTGGGCAAGTGTTGACAGTAGATATGGCACGCATGCATTTGGTATGATACATGCAGGGGCCACTTTGGTAAAGTTTGTTGCCGGGGCCTACTTGACATCATGGTAATGTTTGCTAATAAGAGCTGTTGTTCAAGTGTGATAGAGAACATGTGGTGACCCTTTTTCTGTTTGTATTTTCAGCACTAGCCCAGGCAAGCAAAGGACATAGGGCACAACCAAGTGGGGAAGAATCTGGCCACTGAAACTCTGGTCAAGACACCACTGACACAAAGGGACCCAGTGGCCCAGAGGGTGAGGGGAGTGCCACGGTGGAGACTGGCTCTACATCCTTATCACCAGATTCAACCTCCAGACGCATCGGGACGTACTCCTGCACCATCTTTGTGTGCCTACCCCAGTTCTAACGCCATCCTCCCTATTGCTTCCCACCCTGATGGCCTTCCTTGCTCACCCAAGAGAGTGGGTGTCTTGTCACCCCCTGCTACTCCTGCTGCCCTGAGTGAGGAGGCTATTGACCTCCTGAGGAGCATCTCTGTGGGTCAGACTGCCATTGTGAATGCCATCCAGGGGTTGGCCAGCCAACGTCAGCAGACCAATTCTTTCCTGGAAGGCATTCATAGTGCCATGTCTGGCCTACAGAGATCTTTTCCGGCTCCAGCCTCCTCACTGATGGCAGCCGGTCACCCCCCACATTTCACACACCCTCCACCTCTCTCTTCCCAATCCAAATCCCTGATTCCCCTACCTATCCCAAGCACACAGACTGATCCACATGCACCCACTTTAACACACAAGCAGCACACATAAACACAAGCACCACAAGACACACTGGCACACAAGCACTCACCATACACCCACAAATATGACATCAGCCACCACTTCAGCAGACACCTTCACCACCCCCAACAACCCACACACCACATCAAGCATACCCACAGGCACCACCACAACAGCCAGTGACACATCCACCACACCCACCATATCCGCAGACACCACCCCAACAGACACACAAACATCTACCACATTCATCATACCTGCAGACACCACCCCAACAGGCACACAGACATCCACCACTACCAGCATACCTGCAGACACCACCCCAACAGACACACACACATCCACCACTCCATCACCCAGCACCTCCACCTCCCAGCCCCCAAGACATGCAACACCCACTCTCACACACATAACAGACAACACCCACACAGAAGCATACCTCACAAACGCACACAACCAAGACATCTACACCGACACAACAGACAACCACTCCCTCAACCTCCAAATTTCTCCAACCCCTTCTGATGACAGTCCCTGTGTCCCAAAGGAGAGTTACATTTTTGACCTTGCCCTTTCCCCTGTGACCTCTAAACCCCTTCCCAAAAAAAGAGGCAATGACTCACCTCCCAACCCATCCCTTCCACACCTAAGTCCTCCTGAAGTAAGAATACATCAGATGAAGGCAGGTCCGCACTGGTGTGGTAATATTCTTATAGTTTATTCCAAGTAATCCTCATAAGTAAGTAGGAACTCCACCCTCACCCTAGGCATGTAACACTTCCAACTGTCCTGCTCAGAATGCTCATTCCAGCAGTGGAAGAATCCAAATGCCAAAGGTAGAGATGGAAGATACCATACACTACAAAGCTTATACTACTTGGTATAAAAACAACAAAGGATATAAAATACTACCCTATACTAAATACAAAACTACCCTATACTAAATACAATACTACCCTATACTAAATACAATACTACACCGCCCCCCTCCCCACAAACTATAACACAACAATTCTGTTCAAATTCCAGATACGTCCATCATCAAGTTTGACGGCCCCTTTAAACACTTTGACAACTTCATGTATTCTACTGAATTGTGAAGTCCCAGACCTGCGTTTTTCTGGCAATTTAACTTTAACTTTATCACCTGCTCGCACAGTACAATCTTTCATTGATTTGCGAACATCGTAGACTTCTTTTCTTTTATGTTTAAGGTATCTATCATTCTATTTTGCGTTCCTCTTGATGATATCCTCATCCAAATTAAAAGAAAGATATTTTTTAAGCCAAGGAGGATTGATCTTGGTATGTGGTACACGTTTTCTAAATAACACAAACGGAGTCTGGTCTGGAATGTGGAGTAAACCTATACTCTTCAACCTTGGCCTCAACAAATTTTTCCCAATGAAGCCCATTAACTTTGGCAACTTGTATAGTCTCTTTCAATGTCCTGTTAAAGCGTTCAATCATACCATTTGTTTCCGGGTGATATAGCGCGCATTTTTTTAGCACAATTCCCCTGGAGGAAAGAAAGTCACACATATATTTCGAGGTGAATTGGACTACGTTGTCAGACAAAATTGCTCCAGGATTGCCCTCTCTGCTGAAAACTTTGGAAAGAAAATCTATTACAACCTTAGATGTTACTCTGAGACAATCAACACTTCAGGCCAGCGAGACAGCATACCCATAAGCACAATGACATACTTAGAACATGACCCTGAAGAAATAGGTCCCATTATGTCGATAGCAACTTCTTCCCAAACTTCTTTGGGAATTTCTTTAAGTATCATGGGGTGAGTCCTAACTTTCAGTGTCTTGTCCGCTAAGCGGCACTCAATACACTCTCTAACTCTCCTTTCCAACGCGATGTACATACCAGGCCACCAATATGTGGCTCTCATTCTTTCTTTTGTTTTGCTGATACCTTGATGACCAGAATGAGATAGATCAAGAAGACGTTCACGCAGGGAAGAAGGAGGTATGAGCTTATTACCTCTCAACAACAAACCCTCATGCAACCACAACTCATCCCATACTTTCTTAAAAGGCAAAATTGAAACATCTCTGTTATTCCTCAATTCCCCTGACTCCAGCAAGTTTATCACTTTAGATAAATCTTGGTCCTTAGTGTGAGAAGGTAGCCTCTTTCTAGCCTTGTTACCCCCACTTTTGGCCTGTTTGTGAGTGTATGTCAGGGTGTTTGTCACTGTTTTCACTGTCTCACTGGGATCCTGATAGCCAGGCCTCAGTGCTCATAGTGAAAACACTATGTTTTCAGTATGTTTGTTATGTGTCACTGGGATCCTGCTGGTCAGGACCCCAGTGCTCATAGGTTTGTGGCCTATATGTATGTGTCACTGGGACCCTGTCACACAGGGCCCCAGTGCTCATAGGTGTGCATGTATATGTTCCCTGTGTGGTGCCTAACTGTCTCACTGAGGCTCTGCTAACCAGAACCTCAGTGGTTATGCTCTCTCATTACTTCAAATTGTCACTAACAGGCTAGTGACCAATTTTACCAATTTACATTGGCTTACTGGAACACCCTTATAATTCCCTAGTATATGGTACTGAGGTACCCAGGGTATTGGGGTTCCAGGAGATCCCTATGGGCTGCAGCATTTCTTTTGCCACCCATAGGGAGCTCTGATAATTCTTACACAGGCCTGCCACTGCAGCCTGAGTGAAATAACGTCCACGTTATTTCACAGCCATTTTACACTGCACTTAAGTAACTTATAAGTCACCTATATGTCTAACCTTTACCTGGTAAAGGTTAGGTGCAAAGTTACTTAGTGTGAGGGCACCCTGGCACTAGCCAAGGTGCCCCCACATTGTTCAGAGCCAATTCCCTGAACTTTGTGAGTGCGGGGACACCATTACACGCGTGCACTACATATAGGTCACTACCTATATGTAGCTTCACAATGGTAACTCCGAATATGGCCATGTAACATGTCTATGATCATGGAATTGCCCCCTCTATGCCATCCTGGCATAGTTGGCACAATCCCATGATCCCAGTGGTCTGTAGCACAGACCCTGGTACTGCCAAACTGCCCTTCCTGGGGTTTCACTGCAGCTGCTGCTGCTGCCAACCCCTCAGACAGGCATCTGCCCTCCTGGGGTCAAGTCAGGCTTGTCCCAGGATGGCAGAACAAAGGACTTCCTCTGAGAGAGGGTGTTACACCCTCTCCCTTTGGAAAATGGTGTGAAGGCAGGGGAGGAGTAGCCTCCCCCAGCCTCTGGAAATGCTTTCTTGGGCCCAGATGTGCCCAATTCTGCATAAGCCAGTCTACACCGGTTCAGGGACCCCTTAGCCCCTGCTCTGGCGTGAAACTGGACAAAGGAAAGGGGAGTGACCACTCCCCTGACCTGCACCTCCCCTGGGAGGTGTCCAGAGCTCCTCCAGTGTGCTCCAGACCTCTGCCATCTTGGAAACAGAGGTGCTGCTGGCACACTGGACTGCTCTGAGTGGCCAGTGCCACCAGGTGACGTCAGAGACTCCTGCTGATAGGCTCCTTCAGGTGTTAGTAGCCTATCCTCTCTCCTAGGTAGCCAAACCCTCTTTTCTGGCTATTTAGGGTCTCTGTCTCTGGGGAAACTTTAGATAACGAATGCATGAGCTCAGCCGAGTTCCTCTGCATCTCTCTCTTCACCTTCTGATAAGTAATCGACTGCTGACCGCGCTGGAAGCCTGCAAACCTGCAACATAGTAGCAAAGACGACTACTGCAACTCTGTAACGCTGATCCTGCCGCCTTCTCGACTGTTTTCCTGCTTGTGCATGCTGTGGGGGTAGTCTGCCTCCTCTCTGCACCAGAAGCTCCGAAGAAATCTCCCGTGGGTCGACGGAATCTTCCCCCTGCAACCGCAGGCACCAAAAAGCTGCATTACCGGTCCCTTGGGTCTCCTCTCAGCACGACGAGCGAGGTCCCTCGAATCCAGCGACTCTGTCCAAGTGACCCCCACAGTCCAGTGACTCTTCAGTCCAAGTTTGGTGGAGGTTAGTCCTTGCCTCACCTCGCTGGGCTGCATTTCTGGGAACCGCGACTTTGCAGCTACTCCGGCCCCTGTGCACTTCCGGCGGAAATCCTTTGTGCACAGCCAAGCCTGGGTCCACGGCACTCTAACCTGCATTGCACGACTTTCTAAGTTGGTCTCCGGCGACGTGGGACTCCTTTGTGCAACTTCGGCGAGCACCGTTTCACGCATCCTCGTAGTGCCTGTTTCTGGCACTTCTCCGGGTGCTACCTGCTTCAGTGAGGGCTCCTTGTCTTGCTCGACGTCCCCTCTCTCTTCAGGTCTAATTTGCGACCTCCTGGTCCCTCCTGGGCCCCAGCAGCGTCCAAAAACGCCAAACGCAAGATTTGCAGCTAGCAAGGCTTGTTGGCGTTCTTTCGGCGGGAAAACACTTCTGCACGACTCTCCAAGGCGAGAGGGATCCGTCCACCAAAGGGGAAGTTTCTAGCCCTTTTCGTTCCTGCAGAAACCTCAGCTTCTTCTGTCCAGTAGAAGCTTCTTTGCACCCGCAGCTGGCATTTCCTGGGCATCTGCCCATCTCCGACTTGCTTGTGACTTTTGAACTTGGTCCCCTTGTTCCACAGGTACCCTAGATTGGAAATCCACAGTTGTTGCATTGCTGGTTTGTGTCTTTCCTGCATTATTCCTCTAACACGACTTCTTTGTCCTTAGGGGAACTTTAGTGCACTTTGCACTCACTTTTCAGGGTCTTGGGGAGGGTTATTTTTCTAACTCTCACTATTTTCTAATAGTCCCAGCGACCCTCTACAAGGTCACATAGGTTTGGGGTCCATTCGTGGTTCGCATTCCACTTTTGGAGTATATGGTTTGTGTTGCCCCTATCCCTATGTTTCCCCATTGCATCCTATTGTAACTATACATTGTTTGCACTGTTTTCTAAGACTATACTGCATATTTTTGCTATTGTGTATATATATCTTGTGTATATTTCCTATCCTCTCACTGAGGGTACACTCTAAGATACTTTGGCATATTGTCATAAAAATAAAGTACCTTTATTTTTAGTATAACTGTGTATTGTGTTTTCTTATGATATTGTGCATATGACACTAAGTGGTACTGTAGTAGCTTCACACGTCTCCTAGTTCAGCCTAAGCTGCTCTGCTAAGCTACCATTATCTATCAGCCTAAGCTGCTAGACACCCTATACACTAATAAGGGATAACTGGGCCTGGTGCAAGGTGCAAGTACCCCTTGGTACTCACTACAAGCCAGTCCAGCCTCCTACACTTAGCCATCTCCTCTCGCCATTCGCGTTCTGATACACACCCATCTGCAATGGCACAAACTTTCACTTCCTCATCCGTCCACCATGATGTACAGAAGTCATCCTAGACAAACAGTCTGCAGTTTTGTTGTCACATCCAGGAACACATTTCACAACAAACTGATAATCTTGGAGCCCAACTATCCCCTTGCAGATGCGAGAGGATACGCTATCCAGACCTTTCTTGTCAAAGATCTCTTGCAGAGGTTTATGATCAGACCGTACTTCAAAACAAATGCTCCAAAGAAATTGTCTGAATTTTTTAATTGCCCAATAGATGGCTAAGGCCTCTTTCTCTATTGTGTTATGATTAAGTTCTGCACAACGTAGAGTGCGCGACGCAAAGGCAATAGTAAATTCAGTGCCATCCCTTAGTTGTTTCAGCACGCACCCTAAACCTTTGTCAGAAGCGTCTTTTGTAAGATAGCACGGTAGACCAGGTTGGAAACTGCTAAGGGATTGCGCGGAAGCTAGAGCCTTCTTAAGATCTTGAAATTCCAGCTCGCAATCTACAGACCATTTGAACTCTATACCTTTCCTGAGCAGCGACCTAATGGAGCTTGACCTTTTAGCAAAATTTGGAATGAATCTGGCATAGAATTCTGCCAGACCCAAAAATACCTGAACATCTTTTTTGCATACTGGTGTGGATAATTCAATAATAGCGTGAATCAAGTCACCTTTCGGTTTAACGCCAGTACTTGAAATAACATGTCCTAAATAGGTTATCTCAGACTGAAGAAATTTACATTTATCTTTCTTCAACGTTGTACCTTTAGATCTGAAAATTAAAAGTACATCTCTCAATTTCCTAACATGTTCTTCTTTGGTATTCGTGAAAACAAGCACATCATCTTGGAAAAAACAAACACCATCCAACCCCCCAAAATGTCTTGCATTAATCTTTGAAACACCGCTGCTGCGAACATAATTCAAACGGCATCCGGTTGAACTTAAAGATGCCAAAGGGAGTGATAAATGAAGTAAGAATTTTAGAGTCTTCAGTCAATTGTACCTGATGATACGCCGATGTTAGGTCGAGCGTAGAAAAAAACTTTGCATTTTGTAATGAGCTGATCATTTCATTGATATTTGGCAGGGGAAATCTATCCTCAACAACTTGTTTGTTCAGGTAGCGAAGGCCAACACAAAGTCTAACATCTCCAGAACGTTTAGTTGTGACAACAATGGGGGAAATCCATTGTGCTGCTTCTACCTCTTGAATAATTCCACCATCTTTGAGTCTTTGAAGTTTCTGATTTACTTTCTCTTTTAAGCTCATAGGAACGTTCCTCAACTTGCAAGCCATGGGTTGAGTGTCTTTTTTCAACACTATCTGATGTTTATAGTCTTTAACACACCTCACGTTGGAACTGAATACATCAGGGAATTCAGTCCACAAATGACTTTCCAGGTCAGAAACCTCTTGCACAAGAACTTGCGGTACAGCATTTGGGTTCAGAATGATTCCCAATTCTTTTTGATGGGGCCAACTCAAAATAGTATCTCCAACAACTGGAACATATATCTTCCCAAGAATTTCATTTCCTTTGAAGTTTATGCTTGCATTAAAATGTCCTTTCAATTCTATAGGTTTGCCACCATAGGAATAAGGCATTACATCTGGGGACTGTAGATTAACTTTTCCTTCAAAGTATGTCTCATAATCTTTAACTGACACCAGAGACAGCTTTGCACCCGAGTCCATCATCATAGTGATAGAAGTCCCATTTATTGTGACTAGATCTTTAGAATACTCACAATGGACAGTAGAAATACAGTTAACGTCATTTACTATCTGTAGAATAAACGATTGGTCTTCATTATCATCGATCACTTCATTGACTCTTATATTACTCTTGTTAGTAGATCTACAGCATTTAGCAAAGTGACCCTTCTTGTTACACTTATTGCATACAACATGAACAGTAGGACACTCTTTGAAGTTTGCTAAATGCGAAGGTGAACCACATCTGAAACACACAGTTTTGGTCTTGTTCTTGATGTTGACAGTGGTCTTAGGTTTGAAATCAATTTTATGTACCGTAGTAGAAGCTTTAGATTTCTTTAAAGTCTCTATGCAGGACTCAGAGTGTTCAATTTGTTTAGCAACTATCAATACTTCATCCAGTGACGGATTACTCTTGGACCATAGAGCTTCTCTAATCTTATCGCTTTTGCATTCTAACATAAATTGTTCCCGAATGCGTTCTTCCATGTTCTCTCCAAAATTGCAGCGTGCAGCTAGTTTACGAAGATTTGTGATATAATCTTCTATTGATTCTTCATCCAACTGTTTGCACTTTCCAAAATAGAACCTTTGCAAAAGAATCAATATTTTAGGCAAGAAATGTCTGACTAGACGAAGTAGGGTCTCCTCAAAGTCATTCAAAGGAGCATCTCCAACAGCTCCATCTAAATTTGACACAGCAGGCAAAGTCTCTAGAATTTCTTGTCCTTCAGCTCCTAAACAATGTTGAAGTACCAATGTTTTCCTTTCTATAGATAGATTGCTTCCACAAACTTTTAAGTAAGTTAAAAAACCCTTTTTCCACTTTGGCCATGGGATTGTAGGTTCACCAGGAGCAGATAAGAAAGGAGGAGGAGAAATGTTCTGCATCCTGAATTATCCAACAATATAGGAAGAAACAAAAGGAGTCAAAATAATAAAAGCACAGAGGATACTGAAAGAGTAAAGAGAAATGTTAGAATGAAAGAAATGAGAAGTGAAAAGGAATGTTAACAAGTTGAAAAATTGAGTACTATGTTAGAATAGCAGCTGAATTTACAGAGTTAAAATGTAGACAATAACAAAGAGTTTTAAATTTGTAATAATGAACAAACACAAAGTAGGAGGTAGGGGAGATGAATGAAAATGGGTCCGATAAAACTTAAGCAATGAAGCATATAGTAACAGATTAAGGACAATAAGTGATTGCAGCAGATAACTAAACAAACCGGTAGAGTTTACAAATGTCTGGTTTCCAATCAACAGACAAATATTATAACACAGCGTGTAAGCCAACTTGTTTACACGCTGACAAGGTCTGTTTGAGGTTGCTTTTTGGCAATTCGAGAACGGAAAGGAAATTGGACGCGCACAGGAGCGCGTCATTCCTGGTTGCCGAGATTCCACTAATGCAAACAGGATGCAAGCGGGAGCGTGTCGTTTGGTTGCCGGGATACCGCACGTGCGAAGTAAGCACAGAGTGGCAGACAAGGAAACCAGACAACGCACATGAGGCGCTTCGTTGAAATTCAACAAATCGCGCAAGATATTCACGAGAAAAGGAAATAATTAAAAGGAAGGAGAAAAAAAATGAGGAAAAGGTGAAAAAAAATACAGGCAATAAAGGCAAAAATTACACTGAATACACTAAATAAAAACTAAATACAAAAGGAGAGAAAGAAGAAATAAGATAGAATAATATACAACAACAAAGAAGAAAATGTGAAGTAAGGATAGGCAAGATAACATAGAGATGCAGTACCTTAGAGAAGGAGAACACGAAGAAGGGTGAAAAAAAAAAACAATCCCAAAAGCCAAACGGAGGCTGGAGTTCCTTAGTCAGCATAGCACATCATGGATTTCGCATCCCAGTTTCGTCACCAAATGAAGTAAGAATACATCAGATGAAGGCAGGTCCGCACTGGTGTGGTAATATTCTTATAGTTTATTCCAAGTAATCCTCATAAGTAAGTAGGAACTCCAACCTCATCCTAGGCATCCAACACTTCCAATTGTCCTGCTCAGAATGCTCATTCCAGCAGTGGAAGAATCCAAATGCCAAAGGTAGAGATGGAAGACACCATGCACTACAAAGCTTATACTATACGGTATAAAAACAACAAAGGATATAAAATATTACCCTATACTAAATACAAAACTACCCTATTCTAAATACAATACTACCCTATACTAAATACAAAACTACACTATACTAAATACAATACTACCCCATACTAAATACAATACTACACCTCCTCTGTCTGCCCCCCTTTACAGGCACTCATACCCCTCCCCCAAGAAGAAGCCCAGCCCTCCTAAGAAACAGTCCACCATTCCCAAACCTAAACCCAGAAATCCCAAATCTGTCCCCCCAAGGATGATCTCTAAGGTGTTTGCATGCCCACTTGATGCCCCTTCCAGTGGAGGGTCCCTGGCAGTAATAGGAGTCAATTGCGTGCACAGTACTGTGCAAAGACTTTAAAATGGACTGGCCAGTTGCCTTGGATTCTCATTATTTTGCCTTTAAAAAACCCAAGTTGTTGGGTTTTTTGGGTACACATTTGTCCTGCATTTATTTCTACTTTTATGTTGTTCCTGAGTGACATGTGTTGTCTTCTTATAGCTGTGTGGGTTTCAGACTGATTGCTGATCCATTTGCTGTTTTTATGAAAAAAGTAGGAAGTGCTGGTGTGACCCAGGGCATGGGTAGATGTTGACAGTATGGATATGTGTTTGTTAATGCAATTGAGATATCATTCCATTGTGTCTTTTTCGTATGGTAAGTATTTCATCTAGTGTGGTCGAATGTCAGCATGTATGGTGTTAGACTTGCCCCCCTCATATCGATTATATATTGATCTCATGTGTAGCAGCTTTATTTTTCTTTGTGCAGACATGGAGGGTGCCCAATTTTGCTAGCTTCCTTTGCATTTGTCTGTGCACATGTCCATTTTGCTGTGTGTACCTTGCAGCTACTTAGTCTAGATGTATGTCCCATGCAGTTGTATGTGCTTTCTTGACTTGCACTTCCAAATTGTACACATAGGCATGTCACTGGGCTCTAGTATTGTTTGTCCATAAGATACATGTAGGGCCAGTTCCTGTGAAACTCTTGTTTTAGGGGTGTGCGTAAAGTGATATGTGTGCCAGTGCAGCATCCCTCCCTGAGTGTTCTTGATGCCTCCATCCCTAGTGTGTTGGTTATTATTTGCATAGTGAGCTTTGAATATTTGTCTCTCTTACTATTGTGCATCCCATTGTCCTTTTTCATTGTGTTGCAACGTGGGTGATGTATGGGTCCATTACAGGGCTGTTTGCTGGAAGTGGTGTTTGTGTTCTGTGACACATCCATACATATGTGTGTTGAATTTGACAACAGTCCACGGAATGTGTGCAATGTGAAGGTGTCAGTTGTATTGTTAGATGTGTTGTTGCTGTGTTGTTGGTGTTATGTCAAACAATGTTGTATACACTTCACTGTCCCTCATTATGAGGCTGCCTAAGATGTGCAGACTTTTTTTGTGTAGTGCGACCCCAGTGATTATGCTCTCCTTCCTCTAAACATTGTCACTGCATACTGGTAACCCAGTATTTCACCCGTAAATTGGCATACTGGTCACCCCTTATAAGTCTCTAGTATATGGTACCTAGGTACCCAGGGCATTGGGGTTCCAGGGGATCCCAAAGGGCTACAGCATTTCTTTTGCCACCCATAGGGAGCCCATGCAAAGGCTTCTACAGGACTGCCATTGCAGCCTGTGTGAAATGGTGCATGCACTCTTTCATTGCCATTTACACTGCACCAGGTCACGTATAAGACACCCATATGTCAGGCCTTCCGACCCTGAAGGCTGGGTGCAGAGTACCTGTGTGTGAGGGCATCCCTGCATTAGCAGAGGTACCCTCACATCATCCAGGACCATTTACTCAGACCTCGTGAGTGCGGGGTCTCAATTTTACACATACACTGGACATAAGTCACTACCTATGTACAGCTTCACAATGGTAACTCCAACTATGGGCATGTTTGCAAGCATTGGTTGTATGATTCCATGCACTCTGGGGGCTCCTTAGAGGACCCCCAGGACTGCCATTACAGCCTTCTGCGGTTTTCCAGGCACTCCCAGCTGCTGCCACCTCACAGACAGATTTCTGCCCTCCTGTTGCTTGTGCAGCTCGAGCCCAGGAAGTCAGAACAATGGATTTCCTTTGGGAGAGGGATATTACACCCTCTCCCCTTGGAAATAGGTGTTATAGGCATGGGAGGGGTAGCCTCCCAGATCCTCTGGAAATGCTTTGAAGGGCACAGATGATGCATAATCCAGTCTACACCGGTTCAGGGACCCCAGTCCCTGCTATGGCATGAAACTGGACAAAGGAAAGGGGAGTGATCACTCTCATGTCCATCACCACCCTAGGGGTGGTGCTCAGAGCTCCTCCAGAGTGTCTCTGGGTTTTGCCATCTTGGATTCCAAGTTGGCAGGCACTCTGGGAGCATCTGAGTGGCCAGTGCCAGCAGATGACGTCAGAGCCCTCCCCTGATAGGTGCTTACCTGTTTAGCTGACCAATCCCCCTTTCAGGGCTATTTAGAGTCTCTCTCTTCTGTGGTTCTTCAGATTCAGATTACAAGACTCCAGCAGGAATCCTCTGCATCCTTTATGTCACCTTTTTACCGAAGAAACTGCATCTGGACCCTCCAGGAACACTAGAAACTGCAACAAAGAAGCAAAGACGACGTCTGCAACATTGTATATTCAGCTCCTGCCAGCAACTGCAACTGTTCCCAGGTTGTGCATCCTCTGCCCATCTTCAGCCTGCACCAGAAGAAAGAAGGAATCTCCCTTGAAGTGAAGGAGTTACTTTCCTGCTTCAGCAGGCACCCCTCTGCAGCGCCGACCTGTGGCTTGGGTTCCCTCTCCTGAAGAAGTGCATGGTTCCAGCAAAATAAGGTGATGTACTGAAGTGGTCGCGACCGTCCAGACGTCCAACTGTCCAACTTTGGTGGAGGTAAGAGCTTGCCTTCTCACGCAAGACAGTCCCCCCTTGCACCGTGTGTTTCGCATTTGCCAAGGCTTGTTGGCATCCTTCCACAAATTTCTTCATGCACTGTGCAGCTCTGGCCCCCAGCACTCCTTCCTGTGATGCACAGCCTCCTGTGTGGTTCTCGGGCGGCGTGGGATCCCTTTGTGTAGTGCTGCATGGGCTTCCTTTTGCACCTTCTTTGTCCCCATGCTGGGGGACTCCTGTGCACACTGTCTAATCTTCTGAGGGCTCTGTGAGTTGCTGAGAGCTCACTCTGCGTCCACCTCCTGGTTAGAGTCCACCAGGTCCCTCCTGGTCTCGGACAGTGCCATGTTCGCTACCCACGAGCTTTGTGTGTACCAAGGCTTGTTGGCAGAATTCAGTGACGCAAATCAGATTGCATTCATCCATCCGGCGTGGAACATCTTCTGCACCAATTGGGAACCTGCATCTGTCTTCTTGGGTGCAATACTGACTGCTGTTTCTCACCGGTGGTTCTTCCTTTGCACCTTCATCTGGGTTAGCAGGGGCTCCTGTTCTCCCTGGACTCTTCAGTGATTCTTGGACTTGGTCCCCTTCTTCCACAGGTCTTCAGGTCCAGGAATCCATCAGTGGTGTCTTGCAGTCTATTCTGGTTCTTGCATAATTTTCTTTCTCATGTTTTTGTTTGTTCTAGGAAAGTTACTGTGATTCACTCCTGCTTTCCTGGGCTCTGGGGTGGGTTCTATTATTTACCTTTGGTGTTTTCCAATACTCCCAGTGCCCCTCAACACACTACACTTTCCGAGGAGGGAAACCGACTTTTGCATTCCACTTTCTTAGTATATGGTTTGTGTTCCCCTAGGACCATTTGTAACTGCTGTGATTTTCACTATTTGCACTGTTTCATGACTGTTTTTAAAGCTATTTCTGCATACTAGTGCATACAATTTGTGTATTACTTACCTCCTAAGGGAGTATAGTCTCTGTGGTATTTTGGCATTTGTGTCGCTAAAATAAAGTACCTTTATTTTTGTAACACTGAGTATTTTCTTTCATGGGTGTGAGTATTGTGTGACTACAGTGGTAGTGCATGAGCTTTGCATGTCTCCTAGTTAAGCCTTGGCTGCCCATCCACACTACTCCTAGAGAGTCTGGCTTCTAGACACTGACTACATTTCACTAATAAGGGATAACTGGACGTGGTATAAGGTGTAAGTACCTTTGGTACCCAGTACAAACCAGGCCAGCCTCCTACACTTCTTCTCCCAGGGTAACTCTTTGGGACAAAAGGATGAGATGGCCGTCACTCATTGTGTCCCTTGCAATTTACATAATACATATCATCTACAAACTGTGACACGTCATGTGAAACAGTGAAAACATGATGCACACACCAAGGCTAACAATACCACTTCTGTACGGCGTTACTCCCTTGCCTTTTCAAAAACGGTGTAAATATCATGGATATTGACTGCTACATTATATGCAACTAGATTCCAACTCTGCTTGGGAGTCTATGTCCAAGGTCATGGTTTGGCCGTGGGCAGGAGGGCGGTGACTGTACCCTGAAATATGTTGTTATGTGTGCTGGACAACATAACAATATGATAACTGAAAAGATAGACCTGCATGACAGGACAAGGCCAGCACCCAAGAATCAACCAGACAACATTTCCACAATTGTGACACCTCCAAAATTGGCACCTTGTAGCAATGTATGCCTCTAAAATGGAGGCTGCCTGACCTACTCCCAGGGACATTAAGAACCGCCTGTGACCACCAGCGCACGCCATCATGGCAGTAGGCGTATGCTACCGTGGTGGACACTGCCACTGGATAGCATTGCTGACTGTGGTGGTCTTGGGCCAATGCAGGTGTCCGACTGTGGTAATGGTCGCATGGGTGGTGGATGTACCTGCCATCTTCTCTTGAATCTTGCACTCAACTCCTGACACTGCTGCCAGCAAGACCTCCATGACCTCAGCTGCTGTGCACCGCCTCTGGGCGCCATCAAGCCACATTCTACAGGGGAGAGGGGCTCTGCCTTCTCACCAGAAGAGCTGGAGAAGCTTGTCATTGAGTTTCTACCCCTTTATGAACAGCTCTATGGTGCACCAAAGGAACAGGTAAGTGTACTATGTGAATACATTTCTCTGTACCCCTACTTGTCTTAGCTTTAGTTAGGCTAGGCGTATGCCCCGTTTGTCAGATTGTGTCCTCAAGGCCTGTAGGTGCTGTAAGTGTGCATCAATGGTAGGGTCAGTGGGAATGTACCTATATCAAGTGACAGGTTTGGAGCCCTGAGGCAATGTGGTGAATGTACAATGAGTGTTCCCTGCCCCAACTTGAGTTAATGCACATGGCTAGGTGAGGTGTCATGACAGCAATCCCCAGGCAAATCTTGCCAGGCACTTGGTTACATGACAGCAGGAAAGGTGAATGCATGTTTCATTGGTCACTTGCTTGTTATTGGAGGCCTAACATCTGGCCTTGTCAGACTGTTATTCTGAATCCAGGTAATGACTCACTATGCCCCTCAGCTCTGTACATAGACACCCATTGGTAAGTGGCTGTGGGATACATAATGTACTGGGATGCATGTTGTTAGAAATGGGATGTCTGGTTGGCAGTCAGTTTGCACTCTGTCCAAGCAGGGACCCTCACTCTAGTCAGGGCAATGGAGATACACACTCAAGATAACCCCTGCTCACCCCCTTGGTAGCTTGGCAAAAGCAGTCAGGCTTATCTCAGAGGCAATGCGTAAAGTATTTGTACCTACACACACAGTAATACAGTGAAAACACTACAAAATGGACACAAAACCAGTTTAGAAAGATAGGAAATATATATCTAAATCAAACAAGACCAAAACGACAAAAATCCAAATACACAAGTCAAGATTTTAATTTTCAAAAACATAATAGTTTTACTCCATAGAAAACAATAGACATGTTGATTTTACACAAAGTACCTGGTTTGCACAAGTGAAACCATGTGACGTCTCTTCTCCCTGTCGGGTAGGTGCTGTGATGTTTTTCTCTCTCGCAAGAGAGCGATGCGTTGTTTCCAGATGAGCACCTTGGAACCACACAGGCTTGCGTTGTCTTTTGATGCCCAGCGATGATGCATGTGAAATCCGGCCGCATGGTGATTGAAAACCACGCTATGTGGGGTTTGCATCGTTATCAGCAGCCGCAAGCACATGTAGTATCATTTCTCCAGCCGTTAAGCATCGATCTAATAGCCGCAATGTAGGTGGAGCGTCGATTTTAGCCCCAAAGCAGGTGGCATGTTGTTTTTCAGCTGCTTTGCAGGTGGTGCATCGAGATTTTAGTGGATTTAAGTCCTTGTTCCGCCAACCTCACCTTTCAAGGGCCCAGGGACTGGAATGGGTACCAGTTAGCAGGGCAGGAGTCTCAGCAGAGAGTCCAGGTGGTGGCAGAGGAAGTCTTTGATGGCCCTGAGACTTCAAAACAGGAGGCAAGCTCAGTCCAAGCCCTTGGAAATTCTTCTCAAGCAAGAGTATATCACAAAGTCCAGTCTTTGTCCTCCCTCAGGCAGAAGCAGCAACTGCAGGCCAACCCAGCAAAGCACAGGCACAGGGGCAGTACTCCTCCTCAAGCTCTTCAGCTCTTCTCCTTGGCAGCTCTTCTCCTCTTGAGTATAGAAGTAATCTACAAATCTGGGTTTTTGGGTCCACTACTTATACCCCTTTCTGCCTTTGATGTAGGCAAACTTCAAAGGAAAGTCTCTGTTGTTCACAGGATCCTTCCTTGCCCAGGCCTGGCCCCAGACACACACCAGGGATAGGAGACTGCATTGTGTAAGGGCAGGCACAGCCCATTCAGGTATAAGTTACCATTCCTCCCTCTACTCTAGCTCAGATGGCTCATCAGGATATGGAGGCTATACCCCAGCTCCCTTTGTCTCACTGTCTATAGGTGATTCACAAACAGCCCAACTGTCAGCCTGACCCAGACAGGGAATCCACAAGCAGGCAGAGTCACAGAATGGTTTAAGTAAGAAAATGCCCACTTTATAATAGTGGCATTTTCAAACTGACAATTTCAAAACCAACTTTACCAAAAGATGTATTTTTAAATTGTGAGTTCAGAGACACCAAACTCCAAATGTCATCTGCTCCCAAAGGGAAACTGTACTTAAAAGTTATTTAAAGGCAACCCCCATGTTAATCTATGAGTGAAATAGGGTTTGCAACTGTGAAAGCCGAATTTGACAGCATTTCACTGTTAGGACATGTAAAACACATCAGTACATGTCCCACATTTGAAATACACTGTACCCTGTCCATGGGGCTTCACAGGGCCTACCTCAGGGGTGCCTTTGAATTGTCAGTTTAAAACTGCCCACCCAGACACCATAGTGGCAGGTCTGAGTCATGTTTACAGGGCTACTTATGTGGGTGGCACAACCAGTGTTGCAGGCCCACTAGTAGCATTTGATTTACAGGCCCTGGGCACCTCTAGTGCACTTTGCTAGGGACTTACTAGTAAATCAAAATGCGCCAATCGTGGAAAAGCCAATTACACATAAATTGCACACAGGATCACTTGCACTTTAGCACTGGTCAGCAGTGATGAAGTGCCCAGAGTAACAAAAACAGAAAAAACACAGTCTAGCACACTGTCAAAACATGGGATGCAGAGGCAAAAAAGTCAGGGAGACCAAGCCAAGGATGCCAGGTTTAACACATGTGATTTGTTGGATGTGGTGTATTGTGTAGGTCTGTCTGCTCAGTCTGCAGAGAACAGGATTTGTCAATTGTTACTCACTGCAAAACTTGAAATCTAACCTGATGTAGATTCATTTTGCACTGCAAGTGTGACACTGTGCCCACACCCTGTATCCCTGGCCAGCATGTGATGCTGCCAAATAATGCCTCAATGCCAATATGCAGCTTCTTGAGCCTATATCCACGGATTACTAGGGAAATTGCATTGGGGGCATGATGTTGATCTGTGACTGATGTGCTCATATCAACTCTGGCACTGTGTCACATATTCTTGACAGGTCCCTTGATCCCACAGCCCTGTGATCTCTTACCATCCAGCTCTGATGTGTCCTGTGCATGCTACTTGCATTTTAAACATTGCAAAACTGCAAACTGTGTGTTGTTCACTGATGTGCCAGGGCATGTACAATACATGAACAGGTTTCTCCTACACTGCTATCGGTTTTGCGTGCACACATGTGTGGAAGTGTGTATTGTAATTTTGCTGTGACACATAGACCCCCATCCTCTAAAGTATCAAGTGCCTGCATCTTTATCTGCCCATGTCTACACATGGACAGTCTTGACTCTTTGTGTGCTCTACATGTCACTCCCTTCATTGTGGTCCAAGCGTTCTGGGTCAGTCTTTCGGCTGGCTGAGATCTGTAGTGACTGCATGCAGCGGCTGACATTCATAGGTAGTGGATGTTTGTGTATATTCTTTGCTGGGTGGTGTACATATAACTTGCCACTTTGTGTAATGTGTTCCATTGTGTTCCTGGTCAATGTCATATTGCTAGCTCATGTCCTGCAAATTCACAGTTGGCCTATCTGGTCAGTGTAGGGCATGACCTGTGGGGGTGTAGGGCACCCTATTGGGGAGTTTTTGTAGTCATGTCTCTGTGTCCAATGACTCCTATGTGCCAGAGGTAGACAGGACGGTCAAGACAGGATGTTAATAGTTTTGTACACTGACATGTATGTGATTCAGCCATTCTGTATGGGACTTGTGGACATAATATGCTGTCTTGTCATTTGCATCCATTTAGGTCAACACCCATCAGAAGAAGGGGATCTGGCAAGCCATCACCAAGCAGGTACAGACCCTGGGGATTTACAGCCAGCAGAGCGCTCACTGTCAGAAGAGGTGGGAGGACCTGAGACACTGGCCCAGGAAGACCACAGAGGCCCAGCTGGGGATGTCCCCCCAATAAGGACAGGATGCCCGTCGGACCATGACCCTGTAATGGCCCACATTTTGGCAGTGGCCTACCCCGAGTTGGATAGGTGTTTGAGGACAGCACAGCAGCCACAAGGGGTTGAGTACAAGGCAAATTCATGCCTGACCATTTGGAGATTGAGTGAGGGACAGACTGCTTCCCCAGACAACGTGGGATTCGTTGTGTCACAGATCATCTGGGATCAAATAGATGTAGATGGGAAATGTGTTTCCAACTGGTGGGCTCATCATTTTGGAGCTGTGACCTAGGTCTTAACTGTTGTGAGTCCTTAGTCCAATTGCATAGGAGGGAGCACATATGACTGTGTCTAGTGAACAAATGTTCTGCTTTACCTACTCTGGTGGGTATTAGTTTTCACCAAGAGTTCACTCCTCCCAAGATTCACAGTACAAAAACAGGTAGGATGTGCCTCACTGTCCACTACCATGTGTCCAAGGATATGTGCAGTATGACACCTGCAACCCATGGGTAAGTTGTCTCCATTGAATGTTGGGTGCTGGTGCCTCACAGCAGTCTGGGATACATGGTTGTCCATCATAAATGTGACATGGCTTCCATGGCAAAATCTTGGCAGATGTAACATACTACTTTCCCTTTGCCTATGTGTCTGTTTGTGCTCCATTCCCACTACGATACAGAACAATGCATTAGATATTGGCATGTATTAGCCATGCAGATGGTATGATGTCTGGAATCTTTAACAGATATGTCCATGGGGTCCTGTTGTCATAAAGGTACATCTGCATGGTTGTACATTTAATGTGATGTCACAGACAGGACTGTGTCACCATGATAATGTTGTCAGACAGATACATTCATGCCTCGTAGTATGTCATTAGTCATATGTACCAGCAGTAGCCATGATGGGCATGACAGGTAGAGCCAGGGTGTAGATCGACTTCATGATCATTTATACCCTTGATGTGGACTGTTGGTTGTAGGTGCACAGCACCTCTGTGTTGATTGGGAATTGTCCCTGACTTTTGGGATGCATCATGGATTGACTTGCAGTGATGTTTACTTCACCTTTGTTTGGGCTCAGGGATTCTTCCACAAGCAGCTGCCATACGTGTCATGTCTGATATGTGGTTAGTGATGTTGCTTCTCATTGCACAACAAATTGGTGCCCATCATTTAGTGGTTGCAAGGTCTGTGTCCCTATTTCCTGCATGGTACAGTTGTCTACTATAAACACACTCTGAAGTAAACATGAAAATGGGTGGGAGACATAGTTGGGGGCTATCCTGGGCCTTACATGACCATTCTTATGTGTTTTCTGGAGACATCTCTCCATGATGTTTAGGACCAGACTTCATTGTTGTACTTTGCAACACCACGTGTAAGGCACGTCAGAGTGTCCTTGCTACTACCTCCTGGACTCATTTTTGGTAGGTGTCACTTGTAGAACTGTACATTGCTCTGATGTGTCTATAGTGATATGCATGTTTTCATTTCACCTAATGAAGGAAAAGCATGCTGGTACCAGTGTTGTCTGCCTTTCCCTAGCAACATCTGGTTCTGTTCATAAATGATATTAGTGCAAGGTAGATGTGTGCATGGGGCTGTGTCTGGGTAATTGGTAGGCTACCCTATAATGGTATCCAGCTATTGGCTACTGGTTCACTGTGTTGTGCTGAATGTGGCACAGGTTTGGGGTGGAATGGTCACCTAGTTGTGGTATGGTTAGTGCAGTAGCTAGACTTCTTCCTTGCTATTTTAGTCATCTGTGACCAAGATGTGCTCACGTGTTACCCTTGTGATTCAAAGTGGCATGCATGGTTTTGTGTTAGCAGATGATGTGGCCACTTGACCTGATGGTATGGTTTGTCTCTTGTCTCTGAGAGTTGTGATTGATGTGTTATCATGTACATATTATGACCCTACTTCACTTTCTTTTGGCAAAATCAGCACTGGCAGGCAAAGGAGACAGGTCCGCACTGTGTGGGAAGCATCTGGCCATGTGACCTCCGGTCATGACACCACCAACACAGAGGGAGCCAGTGCCCTAGAGGGCGAGGGGAATGCCACGGGGGAAACCGAACATTCATCACCATCATTGGATTCCTCCTCCATTAGCCACTCCCTGTTGGTGGCGGTCCCATCGGGAACCACCCCAGTACCATCTATATCCACCACCCCCATTCTATCACCACGCTTCCTGTTGTTCTCCCACCCACTTGGCCTTTCCCACTCCCCCAAAAGGGTGGGCATCTCTTTTGCTGCAGGCACCTCTGCCCCAGCCCCGGTTTCCCCTGCTGCCCTCAGTGAGGAGGCAATTGACCTCCTGATCTTGATCTCTGTGGGTCAACCACCATCGTGAATGCCATCCGGGGACTGGCAACACAATTCCAGCAGACAAACGAGGTTCTGGAGGGCATTCACGGTGCAATGGCTGGCCTACAGAGATCTTTCAGACTCTGGCCTCTACACTGATGGCAGCCAGTCACAGACACACCTACAAGCAGCACATGACCACGGAAACCCCAAGCACCTCCATCACCCCCTCAGCCCAAGAAACATAAATACCCTCACTCACCCACCCAACAGATATCCACAAGCACACTACCCACAAACATGCACATCAGACATCCACTTCTACACGTCAAACAACCACTCCCTCAACCTACAAATCTTCTGATGAGCTTAACCTTACCCTTGTTTGTCCCACTCCTGTGACACCTGCAAAAGGACTGTTACCCTCCCAAAGACCATCCCTTCCACCTCCATGTCCTTCCCTGCCCCCCCTTGTAAGCACCCAGGCCCCCTCCCCCACCAAGAAGAAGCTTACCCCTCCCCAGAAGTTTTTCCCCTCCCGAGCCCAAACCCGGCTTTTCCACCTCAAGAATCCCTGAGGTGCCTGATGTCCCTACCCATGGAGGTTACATGGCAGTCAGGAGTTGAGTTGGGGTCCGATCTTGTGCCTTTTGGGCTACAGACTTTGGACTGGCCTATGACCTTGGGCAAGAACTCATTGACTGCACTTATTTATTAATTCTAGGCTTACATTGGTTGTGTGCCTGTAGTTGTGTGTGTTTCTTCTGCTTGCTACTCCATGTTGCATTTTTTTACAGATTGTGTGCAGTGCTGTTGTCCCCCAAGGTTAGTGTGTGTTGTGTGATGGGTGTGTGTATGTGGCTGAAATGTTGGTATAACGGCATTGTGTTGTGTTTGTAGTAATAGGTGTTTTATTTTGTGATGTGCGATGTATGCTTGTGTGGTGTATGACTGGTCGCCTGATATGGCTATTGTCTACATATGGTGCGTGTGATTGTATTTTGTCAGTGCAGACATGGAGTGTGTTGATTTGTGGTAGTTTGATCTTCATTTGTGTGCACATGTGTCTATTTAAGTGTGTCCCTCTGGGCTTGGTGTTGTAGGGATATGTCACATGGAGTGTGAGTTGTATGTGCTTTTTTGCCTTGCCCTTCACCCAGTGCGTGACTGTTCATGACAATTGATGTTGGTATTGCTTGTTCCTGGGATACAATTTCAGGTATTTCATGTGTGCATGTTTTGTGGGGCCTTGTTAAACATGGTATGTGTGGCAGTGCATTCTCCTTCCATGGATGATCCTGCTGCTTCCGTCACAGCTGTGCAGGTATTGTTGTGGTAGTGTGCTTTGTGTCACTTTTCTATGTATCTCTGTGTGTATTGTGCATGGCATTGTGCTTCCATTGTGCAATGTGTGTATGTGATGTGTGTGTCAATTGCAGGGTTGTTTAATGGGGGTGTTTTGTGTTCTATGGTACATGGATGTGTATGTATGTTGTGTGTGTGGTTAGTACCCGCACCAGTGTTTGGTGTGAGTGTGTGGAATATATTTGTATGTGTAAAGTGGTTGTTGTGGTTGCTGTGTGACTAAGTTGTGTGGCTTTCAGTGTCCCTGAGCCTGTGCTGGGTAGCCATGTGCATATGTGTAGTATTGCCATGCAGTGATTGTGCTGGCTGAAGTGTGTGTGTTGTGAATGTGTGTGGGTCCTTGTTGCAGTATGTGAGTGTGTGTGTCTAGAATGATAGGTGTAGTTGCTGCTCGTCTCCCCCCCATGATGTGTTTGTCCATGCAGAGTACTGTTTTTAAAGGGTTAATGTTACAGGTAGGTGTGTGTACTTACAGTTGGTGTCATCTATGTTGGCGTTGAATCCGTTGTCATTCTGTGAGCAGCGGCATGACCTCGAGGAATGGCTCCATGGCGGTTCCAGACATGTATGGCTATATGCAGGTGAGTGTCTCCATTTATGCTGTTCGTTTCCGCCTCCTGCTACGTGGTGGTTGGACCACGGCGGTCACATTGGTGGTGTACAACCTCCTAATAGGTCCAGCGAAAACATGGTCTCCGCCGGTCTGATTGTGGCTCAGACAGACCGCAGCAGTCTGTGCTGTCTGGGAGCGGTGGCGGACCTCTGGCAGACTTCTATTGCCTCTACAACAAACTCATAATATGTCAGTCTGCTCCACCTGCCTGTTGGTGGTTAGACCGCCACCGCAAATATGGCTGCCATTGGACCGGCAAACCTGTAATCTGCCTCCTAGATCTTGATGGTATTACCGCCAATCTGCAGCTGTCCAAAGTACTCCATCAAGCTGACAGTGTTCTGACTGCCATGTTTAATACTATGGTTGTTCAACCACCATCCATGTTGATGGAGTGCACTCTCTCAAGCGAACTGCATCATGCAGCTGAAGTAGCGAACTCCAATGCTAGTGAGCAGCACTCTGTCACTGTCGGGGCGCCGGCATTGAGCCAACCTCATTTAGATAACACAGTTGAGCTTTAGGCATACAAGCAGCGGTTCCATGGAGGAGGGAGTCCATTGCGGGACCTGTGCAGCATGGGGCTATGGCTGTGGCTATTAGATGGATGTTAGCAGCCTACAAAAGTTGGATATTGGACAATTGTGAACACCTGCAAAACACACTATAAAACACACTTCATATCTGACCAATCCACTGCTAACCACTGTTATGAGGATGACCTTGCCATTGAAAAGCCAGGTTTATTTCTTTTTTCTAGTTTTTGTTATTTTCATGTTTTCATTTTGGCTATAATGACCACCCTAGTCTATTGACCCTAGTGACAATATGGTAGCATTATTTCTATGCTTTACTCTCCTAGTCACAATTTTAATTCTGTCCTGCTTTTTAGTCCTGGTTATTGCAGTGCATGTTTTATTATCTAAGATGCAGTTGCTTCATTAAAAATCTTATTGAAACATATACTGCCTCTGTCTGTCATTGTATAGGTAAGACTAATGTAACTGAGAAAAACGGATGAGATCTGAGTGACCACGATTTCCCTGAGGAGTCAATTGTGTCATGCGTTCATCTGCCCAATAATCCCTGCCCTTGGGTACAGATGAGGCACTGCTAGTTAGACAGAGCAAAACCTAGATTGGGGCAACAGGTGTCATCTGTAGTGGGTTAAGACTCCCACACCGCAGGCGATTCTGCAGCTCAAATCAAGTATTCTCATTAAAATAATGAGAGCCTGCGTGACAATGGAGGCCTCTCTGCAGTCACATACGCTTGAGTGCCAAAGCCCATCTGCACCTGACAACACCTATACTGTGCCCACAAGCCCTGAATCTCCCCCCCGTCAAAACTCCAGAATAGAGATCCTCACGATCAATGTCCGAACAAGTTTGTGCTGCTGCTTCTCTCTCCGCTTCACAGAAGATCCACTCACATACCACCACTGCCAGTTCTCCTGCAACATCAGAACCTTACCACAATAAAATAATGACCCTGTGCCTCCTACAATGCATCCTGCTCAATGCTCGTTCACTCTACAAACACACCACATAATTATGGGACACTATCACCTCCCTCGCTCCAGACGTAGCCTTCCTCACTGAGAGTTGGCTCAGTGCTTCCTCTGCACCCGTCATCACCGCAGCTACCCCCAACGGTTACATGATGATCCACTCAGCCTGAATAGTCAGGAACAGTGGCAGATTTGCCGTTACTAAAAAAGACAGCCTCCGCTGATCCGCTTCAACTGAGAACAACGCTCAAATCATGGAAGACCTACACTTCTTAATCAACCCAGATGGGAAAACTTCCATCAAAGAAACCCTTGCATACAGACCCTCTGGGCCACAACAGAAGTTCTACAAAGCCACCCCCAAACTCATCGCCTCCCAAGCCATCGACACTGAACATTACATCTTCCTTAGAGGCATAAACCTCCACCTCACCAACTCCACCAATCTCCTTGAGAGCATGAACATAATCGTACTCCACCAAATTGTCACCATCCCCATGCACATCGCAGGACCCACACTGAAACCCATCTTCACCTCCAGCATCAGAGTTTCCTTCAACCATAATTCAGCGCTCACCTGGAGGGACCACTCCATTGTACACTTTGCATTCATATCAATCCATTACAAAGCAGCCAGGACAGCCCGCACCTCCCATTGAAGCTGGGGCAAGATATCCAAAGCCCAAAGGAGTGACGCCTTCAACACTCACCGCCCGACGTCCTAACAAACACAGACACAGCCATCGGAAATGTCATCAAGTGGATCCACTTCTACACGTCAAACAACCACTCCCTCAACCTACAAATCTTCTGATGACCACCCCCATGTGTCTAAAAAACTTTCCTTTGTGAGCTTAACCTTACCCTTGTTTGTCCCACTCCTGTGACACCTGCAAAAGGACTGTTACCCTCCCAAAGACCATCCCTTCCACCTCCATGTCCTTCCCTGCCCCCCCTTGTAAGCACCCAGGCCCCCTCCCCCACCAAGAAGAAGCTTACCCCTCCCCAGAAGTTTTTCCCCTCCCGAGCCCAAACCAAACCCGGCTTCTCCACCTCAAGAATCCCTGAGGTGCCTGATGTCCCTACCCATGGAGGTTACATGGCAGTCAGGAGTTGAGTTGGGGTCCGATCTTGTGCCTTTTGGGCTACAGACTTTGGACTGGCCTATGACCTTGGGCAAGAACTCATTGACTGCACTTATTTATTAATTCTAGGCTTACATTGGTTGTGTGCCTGTAGTTGTGTGTGTTTCTTCTGCTTGCTACTCCATGTTGCATTTTTTTACAGATTGTGTGCAGTGCTGTTGTCCCCCAAGGTTAGTGTGTGTTGTGTGATGGGTGTGTGTATGTGGCTGAAATGTTGGTATAACGGCATTGTGTTGTGTTTGTAGTAATAGGTGTTTCATTTTGTGATGTGCGATGTATGCTTGTGTGGTGTATGACTGGTCGCCTGATATGGCTATTGTCTACATATGGTGCGTGTGATTGTATTTTGTCAGTGCAGACATGGAGTGTGCTGATTTGTGGTAGTTTGATCTTCATTTGTGTGCACATGTGTCTATTTAAGTGTGTCCCTCTGGGCTTGGTGTTGTAGGGATATGTCACATGGAGTGTGAGTTGTATGTGCTTTTTTGCCTTGCCCTTCACCCAGTGCGTGACTGTTCATGACAATTGATGTTGGTATTGCTTGTTCCTGGGATAAAATTTCAGGTATTTCATGTGTGCATGTTTTGTGGGGCCTTGTTAAACATGGTATGTGTGGCAGTGCATTCTCCTTCCATGTATGATCCTGCTGCTTCCGTCACAGCTGTGCAGGTATTGTTGTGGTAGTGTGCTTTGTGTCACTTTTCTATGTATCTCTGTGTGTATTGTGCATGGCATTGTGCTTCCATTGTGCAATGTGTGTATGTGATGTGTGTGTCAATTGCAGGGTTGTTTAATGGGGGTGTTTTGTGTTCTATGGTACATGGATGTGTATGTATGTTGTGTGTGTGGTTAGTACCCGCACCAGTGTTTGGTGTGAGTGTGTGGAATATATTTGTATGTGTAAAGTGGTTGTTGTGGTTGCTGTGTGACTAAGTTGTGTGGCTTTCAGTGTCCCTGAGCCTGTGCTGGGTAGCCATGTGCATATGTGTAGTATTGCCATGCAGTGTGTGTGCTGGCTGAAGTGTGTGTGTTGTGAATGTGTGTGGGTCCTTGTTGCAGTATGTGAGTGTGTGTGTCTAGAATGATAGGTGTAGTTGCTGCTCGTCTCCCCCCCATGATGTGTTTGTCCATGCAGAGTACTGTTTTTAAAGGGTTAATGTTACAGGTAGGTGTGTGTACTTACAGTTGGTGTCATCTATGTTGGCGTTGAATCCGTTGTCATTCTGTGAGCAGCGGCATGACCTCGAGGAATGGCTCCATGGCGGTTCCAGACATGTATGGCTATATGCAGGTGAGTGTCTCCATTTATGCTGTTCGTTTCCGCCTCCTGCTACGTGGTGGTTGGACCACGGCGGTCACATTGGTGGTGTACAACCTCCTAATAGGTCCAGCGAAAACATGGTCTCCGCCGGTCTGATTGTGGCTCAGACAGACCGCAGCAGTCTGTGCTGTCTGGGAGCGGTGGCGGACCTCTGGCAGACTTCTATTGCCTCTACAACAAACTCATAATATGTCAGTCTGCTCCACCTGCCTGTTGGTGGTTAGACCGCCACCGCAAATATGGCTGCCATTGGACCGGCAAACCTGTAATCTGCCTCCTAGATCTTGATGGTATTACCGCCAATCTGCAGCTGTCCAAAGTACTCTATCAAGCTGACAGTGTTCTGACTGCCATGTTTAATACTATGGTTGTTCAACCACCATCCATGTTGATGGAGTGCACTCTCTCAAGCGAACTGCATCATGCAGCTGAAGTAGCGAACTCCAATGCTGGTGAGCAGCACTCTGTCACTGTCGGGGCGCCGGCATTGAGCCAACCTCATTTAGATAACACAGTTGAGCTTTAGGCATACAAGCAGCGGTTCCATGGAGGAGGGAGTCCATTGCGGGACCTGTGCAGCATGGGGCTATGGCTGTGGCTATTAGATGGATGTTAGCAGCCTACAAAAGTTGGATATTGGACAATTGTGAACACCTGCAAAACACACTATAAAACACACTTCATATCTGACCAATCCACTGCTAACCACTGTTATGAGGATGACCTTGCCATTGAAAAGCCAGGTTTATTTCTTTTTTCTAGTTTTTGTTATTTTCATGTTTTCATTTTGGCTATAATGACCACCCTAGTCTATTGACCCTAGTGACAATATGGTAGCATTATTTCTATGCTTTACTCTCCTAGTCACAATTTTAATTCTGTCCTGCTTTTTAGTCCTGGTTATTGCAGTGCATGTTTTATTATCTAAGATGCAGTTGCTTCATTAAAAATCTTATTGAAACATATACTGCCTCTGTCTGTCATTGTATAGGTAAGACTAATGTAACTGAGAAAAACGGATGAGATCTGAGTGACCACGATTTCCCTGAGGAGTCAATTGTGTCATGCGTTCATCTGCCCAATAATCCCTGCCCTTGGGTACAGATGAGGTACTGCTAGTTAGCCAGAGCAAAACCTAGATTGGGGCAACAGGTGTCATCTGTAGTGGGTTAAGACTCCCACACCGCAGGCGATTCTGCAGCTCAAATCAAGTATTCTCATTAAAATAATGAGAGCCTGCGTGACAATGGAGGCCTCTCTGCAGTCACATACGCTTGAGTGCCAAAGCCCATCTGCACCTGACAACACCTATACTGTGCCCACAAACCCTGAATCTCCCTCCCCGTCAAAACTCCAGAATAGAGATCCTCACGATCAATGTCCGAACAAGTTTGTGCTGCTGCTCCTCTCTCCGCTTCACAGAAGATCCACTCACATACCACCACTGCCAGTTCTCCTGCACCATCAGAACCTTACCACAATCAAATAATGACCCTGTGCCTCCTACAATGCATCCTGCTCAATGCTCGTTCACTCTACAAACACACCACATAATTATGGGACACTATCACCTCCCTCGCTCCAGACGTAGCCTTCCTCACTGAGAGTTGGCTCAGTGCTTCCTCTGCACCCGTCATCACCGCAGCTACCCCCAACGGTTACATGATGATCCACTCAGCCTGAATAGTCAGGAACAGTGGCAGATTTGCCGTTACTAAAAAAGACAGCCTCCGCTGATCCGCTTCAACTGAGAACAACGCTCAAATCATGGAAGACCTACACTTCTTAATCAACCCAGATGGGAAAACTTCCATCAAAGAAACCCTTGCATACAGACCCTCTGGGCCCAACAGAAGTTCTACAAAGCCACCCCCAAACTCATCGCCTCCCAAGCCATCGACACTGAACATTACATCTTCCTTAGAGGCCTAAACCTCCACCTCACCAACTCCACCAATCTCCTTGAGAGCATGAACATAATCGTACTCCACCAAATTGTCACCATCCCCATGCACATCGCAGGACCCACACTGAAACCCATCTTCACCTCCAGCATCAGAGTTTCCTTCAACCATAATTCAGCGCTCACCTGGAGGGACCACTCCATTGTACACTTTGCATTCATATCAATCCATTACAAAGCAGCCAGGACAGCCCGCACCTCCCATTGATGCTGGGGCAAGATATCCAAAGCCCAAAGGAGTGACGCCTTCAACACTCACCGCCCGACGTCCTAACAAACACAGACACAGCCATCGGAAATGTCATCAAGTGGATCTCAAATAGTGCAGACACTGTTGACCCCGTCAAACCGAGCAAACCCAACAACCACACCAAGCAAGCCAGCTGGAACTCACCAGAACTTAGAACTGCCAAGTGCAGGTGCAAGCAGCTCAAAAGAAGCTGACATTTCACAAAGGACCCCATCGACTGATCTGCTTTCAAGAACGAGCTCAGCCTATACCACATATACATCTATGATGCCAGGAAACAAGCCCTAACCACCCGCATGCAAACCATCTCCGACTGAGGCATAGAACTTTTAAGATCGTCAAAGAATTCTCCAAACTATCAGCCTCGCAGAACAACACCACCCATGCACATAACCTATGGGACTCCCTTGCCGACTTTTTCCATGGTAAAATAGCCACCATCTACAGAAAACTTCGAACCCCACCCCTCCCTCACCTAAACCATCAATCTTTGGAGCTCCTTAGACACCATCATCCTCCTGAGCCCCCTGGGACCCGCCATCAACTGCACTATCACCAGCTGGAAACATTTCACTATGCAGAACACCACTGACCTCATGAGATCCATCCACTTGTGATCTCCCACAGACCGTTGCTTTCACCACATGTTCAACCTAGGCATCAGAACCATCACCAGCAAGCTCACCGACATCCTCAACTCCTCAATCAGCACAGCCACCTAACCGGAAGACTGGAAACATGCAGGAGTCAAACATCTGCTCAAGAATCCCTCCACCAAACTCAAAAACTACCGGCCGATCTTCTGTTCCCAGCAAAAGTACTCAAAAAAGCCATAAACAGACAGCTTACAATCTACCTCGAAGACACAAATCTCCTTGACGCTTCCCAATCCGGCTTCCACTTAAACCACAACACGGAGCCTGCTCTGATCGCAGCCACAGACGACACCAGACACCTCCTTGACCAAGGAGTCTCTGCCACCCTCATCCTTCTTGACCTCTTGCAGCCTTTGACACTGTCTCCGACCACACACGGCTCCACCAAATAGGAATCAGAGGAAAAGCCCTGAAATGGATCGCTTCTTTTCTATCAGGCAGAACTCAGAAAGTCCACCTCCTGCCCTTCACCTCAAAAATCAAGGACATCTGTGGGATCTCCCAGTGACCATTACTCAGCCACACCCTCTTCAACACTTACATGACCATCCTGGCCGACATCATCAGAAACCATGGACTCAACATACTCTCCTACACTGATGTCACACAACTCCCCCTCACACTCTCCAAGAACCCCTCCTCAATGAATTTCAACTTCCATAACTGCATGATCAGCTTTGCAAAATGGAGGAAAGACAGATGCCTCAAACTCAACACTGACAAAATGGAGGTACATCCAGAATTCAGCAGCCAGACTCATCCTAGACCTCCTGAAATGAACACGCATCACCACTCACCTAAAAAACATCCACTTGCTCCCTGTACACAAACAATGCAAATTCATGCTCCTGGCATTCGTGTACAAATCTCTGCATAACCTGGGACCAGCTTGCCTCAACCACCGCATGAACTTCCACTATCCCTCCAGACTCCTCCGCTCTACCTCGCTCTCCTACACTATGACACCACAAATTCACTGCAGCACCTCTGGTTGTCGCCTGTTCCGATACCTAGCAGCAAAGGCCTGGAACAGCCTCTCCTACCTAGGAGTTCAGAAGATATCTCAAGACATGGCTGTACGACTGAGACCGATGCTGCTGCAACAGGACATGGCTAACACCACTGGTAAATAGTGTGCTTTATAAATCCAATGATTGATTGAATGTACACCTTTCAAAAAGCATTTTACGTTTCATGACATCTCTCCATCATTTTTGCTGAATTGTACCTCTGTGTACATCAACCTGCATGAGTAAAAAGTGAAAAATAACAAAAAGGCATAAACATCCCATTATTCATAATATTTCCCTTTTTACGTTGCAACATCTGTAGCTGAAGACGAATTTGAGGTACAACTCAGACCTTTTATGTCTTTTTATTTTGTAATAGGACCAATACCCAGGGCCAAGCAGCCAGCTTCTACAGATGAAGACACCTCCACTGGAGGACAGGATCAAGCTTTCAGTGAGAACACCACTCCTGCAAGTTTGGATGATGAGGGGATGACTGGCCCATCTGATCTATTTAGGCAGACTGCCCCAGTGAGTCACACTCAGCACACAACTACACCTCCCATCCCAGCTGCTACAACAACTACACCTATGGATACCTCTACTTCCTATGTCCAGAAGAACACAACTCCCATCTTGTGCCCCCCAGTCCTGGCTACTGTTGAGCAATCACTACCATCTCTAGTTCTATCAGGACACAGTGGGATACGTCACACTACCTTAAGGGCGCAGGGTAGTGGGGGAAGGAATCATTGGGCCAGAAAAAGTAAGGCCACTGGCATAATTGTCACCCAGACCACCATTGACTGAGTCTTGGGAGCAATACAGTCCCTATATGTGATGGGTCAGGTCCTAACATAGATGCAGGACCTTAACATGGTACAGAGGGGCATATTCCTAAGCTGCAAAATCACAGCTCCAATTTGTACTCCTTGACTAGGGTGATGTTTGACATTTATCATCATATGTGCAGGGCTTTTCCCGTAGCTTCTACCCCTGTCAGTTCTCCTTCTACATTAGGACAAAATACACCTTCCACAGCCACAGACAGGGAGGCACTGCCACAACAGGAAACTGATCCACCCACCCTAGTCCCTGCACCTGTGCCCCTCCCCCCCAGGAGAAGACGTTTATCTGGACCACCAGGAGAGAATAATAAGACCTCCACCACTACCTTCAAGAGACTCAGAACCTAATTTACTCCAATGTGTGTCTCTCATTCACTCTGTGGACTCTTTTTGAGGAGAGGTGTATTTTGTACATTGGACTCGAAACAATTTGTGCTCAACAAATAAAGGGGCAGCTTTAAGACCCCTTTGCACCATAATATCACCACATTAGCATCATTTGTTTAACACTAATGTGGCAATACTATGGCAAAAACGCAGTACCAGATTTTCAAAGTGGCACAATGCATGCATTCTGCCACTTTGTAACCCTTTGTGCCACATTATGTGCCAGTCAAGGGGGACCGTTCCACTGTTAGGGGGGGCAAAACAATCATGCAAAGAAATAGAAAAGTTTTTTTTTCTGAATTTTTAACGGCTGCTCAGAGCAGCAAGAGGTGTGTTCAGGGTTAGCCCCAAAATGTTGGCTCTACCCTGTACATCAACAGTATAAAAAATCTGATGATGTTGCCCCCTATCCTGTGCCATGGTGTACCGTATTTTAGATATGATACACACATGGTGGCAGTAGTGGGAGCTAAAGGGCGCAAGGAAAGTCGTGCTGCACTGGGTGCAGCACCACTTTTCCTAAATCTGACCCATAGTTTCATCCCCCATGATGGGCCTTTGTTTTCTATTCTTGTTCTTTTTCATTCTGGTTTCAAAGCTATTGCACTCATCCTTTTGTTCAAAATAAATGCACACAAAACAAAGTCAAAGACTGGTGTATTTATTTTGGTAATTTCTTTTCTATGTCATCTGAACACCATAATTTTTCAAATCTGTCAAACAATGTGGTACTAAAACAAATAAGAGATACCAAGTACAACTAGGTAATGTGTTTCCCATGTAAAGATGGAAAAGGAAACAATGACATCTGAATGTATTGGTGTCATTCATTTCTAGGTAACAACTTTGTGACACAAGCAAGTATGCTTTTCATAAACCATACAAAAGCCGAACTGTCTGTGCCATTTAGACGATGACAATCCAGAACCTTGGTACCTTGGAAGAAAGGGAATATTTCATAAAATCAAATTAAATAGGCAAACTATTATTGATTCAGTAGGAGCCAGACATCCTGCCCTCACTATAGGAATCCTACATCAATAACACCAATAGTCTACATCATGGCAGTAACAAGATTTGAGGCCACATGACCATTTCAAGACACTGTGGCAATATCTGGTGGAATGTCACAACCACCATTCAGTGGAGTGCTATAAAAAGGTCTTTCAACTGTAAGGAGACACATCAACAGCTGCCTACAATAAACACACATTTGAGATTTAGCCAGTGTAAAGGGAAACCAGTATTCTATGGCTTGACATGCACATGTGGTTAGAGCATATTAAGCAACACATATTACCTTGATGGCAACATCCAACAGAAAATAGGTCTGCTGCAATCTTAAGAACTTCCATTCTATCACAGTGCAAGTTGTCGCTCTACAAGATCTATCCATCCCAAGTGGGTGTCTGTTCCAGAAACAACCCATGTTCACTTTGCACTTTACAACAGCAACCTATCACTGCAAATGTCACAACTTTGAAATTTCCAAAGGAAGATGATACCAGGAAGAACCCTGAAACAGAATACCAAGGGAAAATTAATGATTTCACAAATACAATATGACTCAAATGATAAGTTAGGAGGACACATATACTTAGCACAAGCAAACTTAATCAATATCAATAAAAACAGTAGTCAGTGTAGGGAAACTCTAATCCTCAAATATCTTTGCCTTGGACTTTCCTGAACTGACTATTCCTACCATATCACCATTGCAGACTGATATGTTCAGCATGTCACAAGTTGTTCTGACATTGGATGTCACAATATAAAGAGGGTGGGAGCACACTGCCTCACACCCCAGTACTCAATTCACCCCAATGCATCATGGTAAATGAACTGCATGACAACAGTTATCATGGTCATAACACTTATTATCATGATGTTGCAATATGTAAGGGTACATTTACACTCAGGAAAAGTGGTCAATGACATCTTGATGTTGGTCAAATCCTTTCTCTTCACCACTGTCATCTTCATTGGGCATTTCAACATCTTCACAAGATGGCTCTTCATGGTCTCCATCCTTTGCGATATTTGGATGTTTTTTAGCAAGGCTCTGTTGTTCAGCATGCAGCAAGCACCAGGCAACAAGGCACACCTTATCGGGTGAGCAGAGGAGGACTCCACCGGGCTTGTCCAGACATATAAATCTGGTTTTCAGAGCCCAAAAGCCCAATCAACTGGCCTCCATGTTCTTCCATGGACCTCATTGAAGCAGACCTCCCCTGGTATTGCTGAATTCCTCAGTGGTGCCAACAACCATGGTCAGTTAGGATACATTGAGTCTCCTACATGGAAGCAATCAGTTGACAGATTAAAATCATGTCAGGCTATTGTACACTCCTAAACTAAGATTAAAGCAAATGATCCTCAAGTCATATTGTACTTACCAACAAGCTAGGCCCAAGTTGTGACTATTGCAGGAGTATGGTGCTGTTCCATATTACAAAGGACTCATGTGTTGACCCAGTAAAGTAGGCACTCACACTTGAGCAATATAAATCCAGTAATCAGACAACTTGCACATTGATGGAATGGAAGTTCTTCTGATTGCAGTACACCTGTTCCCTGGCATGTGGTGGCACCAGGGCAATTTGTGTGCCATAAACTGCCCCAACCACATGTGTTAGGCCCCCCAAATCATACAAATTCACATTGGTCAAATCCTGAGCTTATGGAAACTGAATAAAGCTGTTGAAGTGTCCCATCATTGAAGAAAGGATGTCTTGTAGCACACCTCTAAAAGTTGGTTGTGACACATCTCCAGATACTGCCACAGTATATTGAAAAGAGCCAGTGACCACAAAATGAAGTACTGCCATGAATTTCACTATTGGTGTTATTGCTGTTGAATTCCTGTTGTGTAGCATGAGATCAGGCCCTAGCTGCTGACACAAATCCAGTATAGTTTGCCTATTCTCTTTTCTCCATGGTGGCAAGGCCTGGAAACAGTTTGAAGACTTGAGGACGCTTTTTTCTACCTATCCCTGGGTTTATATCTCTGCATATCAAGAAAACAAACTATCAATTGAAATTGTCACGCAAGACTTTCACAATCAACACATCTTATGTCATGGTCAGATTAGTGATCTTATTTTGTCATATATGCTACCATAATTGGCAAATTTCTCTGCTACTTCAAATCAATATTTCTTTACTTTTTTTTAACAAATAATGTGTGAATAATACATTTGAAATGTATTATTTGCACGTTATTTGTTTTGGGGGGTTTTTGTTTTACAATTACTGCCAGCGAAAATATAACATACACTTCAGCACTATTGATGTCAAACACAATAACAGTTCACTTTTTAATGTGTCATATCTTGCCAAAAACAGTGTCGAATGCATCTGAGATTTGCATACAAAGTAACCACTATTTTGAATGCTGGTGACGCACAAACAAATTTAAAACACACAGCTACATGTCCTAAAATGGTGGGTGCCTGACCTTGCGTCAGGACATTGGCTATCCGACAGCTGTTGGTCGAAGTTGACCATCTAGTAGGTGGAACACTCCATGACGGACACTGCCAGAGGCTATTGTGTGTGACGGATACGCACTAATGCCATTGGCTGTGTCCATCTCCGCTGAGGAGCACATACGTCTTGTACTTGTATGTGGCAACTGGAAAAAAGGTCACTTCCCACCTAACACGACACCCAACACCTCCTCGACTTTTGCTACTGCTACATACCTCTGAGAGCCATGGTGCCGGACTAAGCAGGTGACAGGGACCCTGCCGTCTCCTTTCAGGAGTTGGAGGTCCTCACCAGGGAGGTCCTGTATGGCCAGCTGTACAGGAACCCAGAGGAATAGTCACATGTTTGAATAGGTAATGTTTCACAAATGAGCTTGTTTGTCTTTTGTATACCAGCTAATTTTCCCCTTTGGTTCATGAGTGAAGTGCTGTTATTTGAGTGTAGTGAACTGAATGATTTAGCTGGGTACAGAATGTTGTTCGTCAGTGTTCAAATATCTGTACATTGACATGAAAACTCACCTGAAAGAATAAGTTACATTTTCAGTTCATGTTTCAATTCCACATTTCATTAGACAAACTGCAGGCCCCTTTCTTTCAGTGGCCAGTAGACACTGTGCCACTAATATAAGTGAAAACATACACAGCCTATGTCAAAATGAGTGAAATGTAAAGTGCAAGAAGGATCATCAAAGTTGTGGAGTTGTCTGATACTGTTCTGTCAAGTGAAATTACATCCTATAATTAGAAATAAGAGTATCTGTATGTCTTAAACATGCCATGGCGCCACACATAGGGAAAGGTATTTCCTGCGCTGCAAGTCTAACTGACACAGGATCTCAATCATCCATGTAAGTATGTCCCATTACTGCACAAACTTGTTCATACATCACCCAACACCATGCCCTGACTGACACACAGCAGCCCTTCCATCCTGTCCCTGGTCACTATATGTGGTGCAAACCATAGTATCTGAACCTTTGCAGACTAGGAATGAAGCCCATGCAGATGTGCATGTGGTTATGTGCAAATAGTGTACAGTTTGTGTGGCTTTTAGTGTGTCACAATAATTAGGACTAATCAGGATTGACTCTCACTACACTAAATGTTTCCGAGCCCTGGTCTGGATGATGTTTGTGGCCTGGATTGGTAGCATGAGGCTATACAAAAGTTTGAGGGTACTTAACAGATCACTGCCAATTAGTCTTTGTTATGACTGTTTTGTGAATGCATGTGAGAGATGCAACAGAATTATGTCACAGTACTACCGGCAAACAATATCACTCAAAACCTCTTTTGTTGTTTTATTGTTCACATCCATACAGGTCAATGCCCATCAAAAGTGGGACATATGGAAGGCCATTGCAAAGAAGGTGCGGACCCTGGGGGTCCGTAGGTAGCACAGCCTTCATTCTAGGTAGAGGTGGGAGAACCTCGGATGGTGGACCAGAAAATAGGTCCAGCTCGGCCAGGCCTCCCATGGAGGCAAGCATTTTCACTACATCCTGATCCCCCTAATAGCCTTAGTCCTTGTGGTTCTTTACTGGTCTGACTTTTTTTTACAAATAATGTGTGAATAATACATTAGAAATGTATTATTTGCACATTATTTGTTTTTTGGGGTTTTTGTTTTACAATTACTGCCAGTGAAAATATAACATACACTTCGGCACTATCGATGTCAAACACAATAACAGTTCACTTTTTTATGTGTCATATTTTGACAAAAACAGTGTCGAACGCATCTGAGATTTGCATACAAAGTAACCACTATTTTGAATACTGGTGACGCACAAAAAAATTTAAAACACACAGCTACATGTCCTAAAATGGTGGGTGCCTGACCTTGCCGTCAGGACATTGGCTATCCAACAGCTTTTGGTCGAAGTTGACCATCTAGTAGGTGGAACACTCCATGACGGACACTGCCAAAGGCTATTGTGCGTGACGGATACGCATGAATGCCATTGGCTGTGTCCATCTCCACTGAGTAGCACATACGTCTTGTACTTGTATGTGGCATCTGGAAAAAGGTCACTTCCCACCCAACACTACAGCCAACACCTCCTCGACTTTTGCTACTGTTACATACCTCTGAGAGCCATGGTGCCGGACTAAGCAGGTGACAGGGATCCTGCCATCTCCTTTCAGGAGTTGGAGGTCCTCACCAGGGAGGTCCTGTATGGCCAACTGTGCAGGAACCCAGAGGAATAAGCACATGTTTGAATAGGTAATGTTTCACAAATGAGCTTGTTTGTCTTATGTACACCAGCTAATTTGTCCCCTTTGGTTCATGAGTGAAGTGTTGTTATTTGAGTGTAGTGAACTGAATGATTTAGCTGGGTACAGAATTTTGTTCGTCAGTGTTCAAAATGTCTGTACATTGACATGAAAACTCACCTGAAAGAATAAGTTAAATTTTCAGTTCATGTTTCAATTCCACATTTCATTAGACAAACTGCAGGCCCCTTTCTTTCAGTGGCCAGTAGACACTGTGCCACTAATATAAGTGAAAACATACACAGCCTATGTCAAAATGAGTGAAATGTAAAGTGCAAGAAGGATCATCAAAGTTGTGGAGTTGTCTGATACTGTTCTGTCAAGTGAAATTACGTCCTATAATTAGAAATAAGAGTATCTGTATGTCTTAAACATGCCATGGCGCCACACATAGGGAAAGGTATTTCCTGCACTGCAAGTCTAACTGACACAGGATCTCAATCATCCATGTAAGTATGTCCCATTACTACACAAACTTGTTCATACATCACCCAACACCATTCCCTGACTGACACACGGCAGCCCTTCCATCCTGTCCCTGGTCACTATAAGTGGTGCAAACCATAGTATCTGAACCTTTGCAGACTAGGAACGAAAGCCCATGCAGATGTGCATGTGGTTATGTGCAAATAGTGTACAGTTTGTGTGGCTTTTAGTGTGTCACAATAATTAGGACTAATCAGGATTGGATCTCACTACACTAAGGGGGTCATTCTGACCCCCGCGGGCGGCGGTCGTCGCCCGCCTGGAGGGAGCCGCCATATGGCCGCTCCGCGGTCAAAAGACCGCGGAGGCCATTCTGGCTTTCCCGCTGGGCTGGCGGGCGACCGCCAGAAGGCCGCCTGCCAGCCCAGCGGGAAACCCCTCCCCACGAGGAAGCCAGCTCCGAATGGAGCCGGCGGAGTGGGTTTGTGCGACGGGTGCAGTGGCACCCGTCGCGTATTTCAGTGTCTGCAAAGCAGACACTGAAATACAAAGTGGGGCCCTCTTACGGGGGCCCCTGCAGTGCCCATGCCACTGGCATGGGCACTGCAGGGGCCCCCAAGGGCCCTACGACACCCCTCACCGCCATCCTGTTCCTGGCGGCTGGTGAGGGGGTCGGAATCCCCCATGGCGGCGCAGCAAGCTGCGCCGCCATGGGGGATTCCCAGGGCAGCGGAAAACCGGCGGGAGACCGCGGTTTTCCTCTTCTGACCGCGGCCAAACCGCCGCGGTCAGAATGCCCTGCGGGGCACCGCCAGCCTGTTGGCGGTGCTCCCGCATCCCCGGCCCCGGCGGTCCTTGACCGCCGGGGTCGGAATGACCCCCTAAATGTTTCCAAGCCCTGGTATGGATGATGTTTGTGGCCTGGATTGGTACATGAGGCGATACAAAATTTTGAGGGTACTTAACAGATCACTGCCAATTAGTCTTTGTTATGACTGTTTTGTGAATGCATGTGAGAGATGCAACAGAATTATGTCACAGTACTACCGGCAAACAATATCACTTAAAACCTCTTTTGTTGTTTTATTTTTCACATCCATACAGGTCAATGCCCATCAAAAGTGGAACATATGGAAGGCCATTGCAAAGAAGGTGCAGACCCTGGGGGTCCAAAGGTAGCACAGCCTTCATTCTAGGAAGAGGTGGGAGAACCTCGGATGGTGGACCAGAAAATGGGTCCAGCTCGGCCAGGCCTCCCATGGAGGCAAGCATTTTCACTACATCCTGATCCCCCTAATAGCCTGCGTCCTTGTGGTGGCCCACCCAGAACTTGATGGGCTGTTGAGGGCCAAAGAGTAGCATCAAGGGGGTGAGGTATTGTCTGTAGCTATTCTTGTTACTTAACCTTTTTGATTTACAGCAATGTTGTTTGGCATCAACATGACGATTGACACAAATCCAACGCAGACGAGGATTTCTGGAGGTGTAAGTTACTCAGATGGAGTCTGATGCTGTGTTTGATGTATTGTTTTGTGCTAAAGGTTTTCACTAGTTTCCTTATCACAAGCCAAGTACTGTTTTGAGCAGATTGAAAGAAGAGAGAGAGGGCCCCATCAACCTAGCCACCCAAGGAGAGAGGGCACCGTATCACAGTGATATTAAACACATGTTACTTCTTGGAAAGGGAATTCACACTATCAGAACCACATCATGCGAACACCATTCTTTCACCATTCACTCAAATATCCCAGTGATTAGTAGTAATAAAGGAATATCAAAGAAATAATTAATAAACAATTCCATACAGAATAAAAATAAATGTAAACACATTAAACCACAATAAAGTAGAAGAGACCCCAGAGAAGACCTTTATACAATCTATAGACAATAAGTAAACATAAATGGGAGACAATACAAAAGACACTCTCCCTAGTCTATTGTCCATTTCTGTCCCATATATGATACCCACAAGCCAGTTGACTGATACAAAAGATTCTCCATCTATTATTGGCTAGTTCCAATGGATCCAGTCTTCAACTTGCACAGGACGCATTTCGGTGGCTTTTCACAATTGTTTTCACCACCCTCTTCAGGACAATATTATAATCTCCCAACACATGTATAACATATCTGCATCCATGATGACCCATACAACACCTTAATCCAACTGTGATAAATTCATGAACAAAGATAGTTTCATAATTATCTTCTTATGGAGAATCTTACTTCGTAGACTCCAATAGCACACTAATAAAGTAAATAAAATAGTCACTTTGCCACCATTTGGGCCCTCAGCCCCAAATATTGTGAAAATAGGAGCAGCATCCCTGTCTCAGCTTCCATCACCATTGTTGAGCAAACACAGATCTGCATGTGAGAAAAGGGGCATCTGCATTTTTTCCCTTTAATGAGCTACATTTATACCAAACATGGGTCATGCGTGATACTCCATCACAAATGGGAGTAGGTAATGTAGGCCATATTACTGCTGACATGGCTTGCACTTATGATGCAGTTGGTGTTTCAGACTTTCCACTGGTAAGTTGGTACAATGACAATATGATCAAGCGCATCTACTCCAAAAGAACTGGAAACGTGTACAATGCCATCCATCCTTATCTGAAATGTGTTAGAAATGTTTTTTACAGCAAGATACAAGTCAGTTCATGTAGACAGTAGCAGATTGTTATGAAGCCATAATCCTTCACAAATGTTCATGTAATCCAGCCTGTGTCACCCAGCATGAATTCTTAAACCAAACTGTATTAATTGAAACAGACAGGAATGTATCCACATTTGCTGAAGAGTTACAAGTATCCCAAATGACATTTAAGTGACCCTAGTTATGTCCAGATGAGAAATTAATGAGGGTGAGAAAAGTGATACTTAAAAGGACATTTGCAGATAGAAGGTCACATCACATCAAGGTTAGTGTATCCCATCTTGATGAGTCAATATCAGACCCAAAAGATTACTGTTTTGGAAATGTGGATATGTTTTTGCTCTGTACTGAAGTAGGTTAGGAATGTATCCAGGCCTATGTATTTACTCATGCTGTTGAAGCCATTTTTCATGCAGAGAAATAAAAGTGGGTGAGAGATAAAAGGCATACAAGTTATGGGAGCTAGCATGGGGAATTTCTAGAATGTGATAAAATGGTTTGTGGAATTCGTCCCTACTATTTACACAGATACACTCAAACTGTTGTATCTGTATTTTCAGCATCATTAGGACAAGGCGAAGGTGACAGTGGCCAAAATGGCAGGGGAAAAGCTGGGCACTGTGGTACCGGTGCAGACATCACTAACACTGAGGGACCTAGTGCCAAAGAGGGTGAGGGGACTGGGACGGAGGTCACCAGCAACTCAATATCACCTTGGAGGCCGTCATAGAAAACCAGTCCCTAATGGTGGTGGACCCTAGTGCGACAACTCCACCTACATCCTTGTCCGCCACCCACGTTTTCATCTCCTCTCTCTTGCTCCCCCCAAGTTGGCCATACCCACCCCCTCCAGAAGAGCTGGAATCATCTTTGCTGCTGGCTCATTCCTGTCTCCTAGGATGAGTTCAATGAGGAGACTATATAACTATTGTGTACTATCTTTGTAGGCCAGACTACACTATTGCATGCTATCCAGGGGCTAAGTGGGCAGATGACAGAGATACTAGCATACCTGGATGGCATTCACTGTACCAGTTCTGGCTTACAGGGATCATTCCAGGGTCTGGCCTCCTCACTGACTGCAGCCTCCCACCCATCCCAACCTGCTGCCGCAACTCCCACCACTTTCCCATCCCAAATCCGTCTTTCTAGCCTGATCCAAAGCACACGCACACATTTGCACACACCCACTCAAACACATACAAGCAGCACATCCATACACAAACACATCAATAAACACAGAGACACACATACAGACACCACACCCACCACAAGCATACCCACAGACTCCACGCCCACCATGACACAAGAATCCACACCCACCACTACCACACCTGCAGGCATGACGTCCACCACAACACAAACATCCACACCCACCATCACACAAGCATGCACCAGCACATCCACAGGCGCTACAACCACATGCAGCACCTCTACAGCACACCCATACTTTGCATGTTACACACACTGTGCACAAATGCCCATGCTCACCTATGCAACAGTCAACCAATAAGAGACACAAACCAACACGTACAACACATACACCAGACCCACAGGCACTGGCACCATTAACGGACACATGCACATCAGACACCACCACTTCCTGTACCTCACAACCGGAATCCCCTAACCATTTTCCCAAGGAAGACCTTCGTTTTGTTCTGGCCCTGACCCCTTCCACATTCCAAACCACCCCTCCCAAACATCCTTCCACCCATTTCACACCCCAACCCACCCCTTCTACATGCTAAAGCACCCCTCCCAAATATAAATCCACCCCTCCCAAACATCTTTTCACCACTTCCACACCCCAACACTCACCTTCCACATCCCAACCGACCCTTTCCAAACCCAAACTTACCCCTCGCAAAACCATACCCATTCCTCCCAAACAATAAGCCACCCATCCAAAACCCAATCTCACCCCTTCCAAACCCAATGACTCCACCCCCTAAGTAAGAACATTGATGTGCCTGCTCTCTGCCCAATAAATGCCCCTTCCTGAGAAGATTGTACCTGGCAGTGGAATGTGGGTAATTGGGACATTACTTATTGATAATGACAGGAGTTAATTGAGAGGATTAGCTCATGATAATATAAAAAATAATTTAATGTACATTTGTCCTGACCTTTTTTTTTATTGTTTCTAATGGTGTGATGATGATGTTATTACTGCTAATATGTGTGCCATGCACTTTCTTTCATTTGTAACAGTGACAAGCACAGGTTTTCAATTTTAGATATGTTTGAAATGCATACCTTAGTGTTGTACATTTGTGATGGACATATTCGTTTTGGTGCAAGCATTCATCATGTTACTGGACATTTACATCAAAATCATATGTGTTTCTGTTTTTAAGACTGGAAAATGCATGTGTGTTTATTTTGACAAGATGTGTCTATAATATACAGATATGCATCATACAGGGAACCTGACACTTTAAAGTTAAATGACATTAGTTGTTTGTCATAAATTGCAGAAAGCAAAGGGACATGTGACCTTCATGCATCTCTGACATGTTTTCAGTTTAGAGTCAACATTGGTTGTAGATTCTGTGTACATCCACTTGTAACATTTTGTAGTGCAATTGCTACATTATCATGAATTTCTGTAGTTCCTATTGGGTATACTGTTTATGTATACAATATGATAATTTAGTGAAAATTATTGCACACACCTGTATAGACACATTTCAGGTTGGGATTGATATGACTTTTTGAAGGCAGTTAGTAACAAATTGATGAGACTTTCCGATATATGGAGAAGTGTTCTTAAACATTTTTCTAACTACAACATTACAGACATATGCATTGCACATCACTGTACTCTTGCTTGCAACTATTTGTTATACATGCACAAGTCCTATGCTATTGTACCCCAACAATTCTGAGGAGGACAGGTAATACAGTGACTTACCTTCTGTTCTGTCAATGGCAAGGTTGATTTATGTCTTGATCCAGGAGCACCCACATTGGCAGAATTTGTATGACTGGCTTCATGGCAGCTGAAAATGTGAAAACCTGGAAAAAGGTTCATTTCATACTTTTATCCCTCCCAAACACTCAACTCAGGTGTGAAGATTTAGCTTCCACAGTTGCATCGGCAGGAAGGCACATCCTAATTGGCTCAGCTGTAAAACTGGCTGGATTCCTTCCACCAGCCACTTTTGCCTACGGTGCCATCGACGTGGGTGGAGATTCATAGCCATGTTAGCAGTTCACCAGCGGTCTTTCATCTATGGACCCACCAACATCTAAATATAGCGGGCAGACCTCCTAGTAGGTGGATGGGAAATTTAAAAGAAAATCAACAGCAGGACTGGTACAGGAAAGATCTAAATCAGGTAGTAAGCTTTACAGTTGAATACTTTATAGTCTCTAAATCAACTAATCTGTAAGAAGTGCCTACTCATACCCTAACAGTCAAATCAGCAGTTTCTCTTTTTTTGTTGTTGATTAAACAAGAGTTTGTTCAAATGAATGGGCCACAACAAATTGGGTAAGCTGGGAGAGTCTAAGTGGCTACCTTTGTAGCGGTAACCTTGAGGACTCTATTTGGATCTAGGGATCACTAGGTCCCTTATGAAGCCTCTATAGAGGTAGCCATTCATGCTGATATAAAACCTGCCCAGCACGATACTTTATGTGTTTAATTTTAAATATTGCCAGGGTGCTGGGCCCTTATTGCATGCAAGTGAAAAACAAGAGCCTTATTGTGATACTGATAACTGATTATGGGGGTCATTACAACATTGGCAGTAAAAGCCGCTTACCGCCGTGCAGAAGACCGCCAACACACCGACCCACAGCTCGGAATCCGCCAAAATGTAGACACCCACACAAGTCCGCCACACCATAGGTCAGTGATAAACTGGCGATAACAAAACCAACACCGTCACGCCAACAGGAATATGCCCACACTATCACGACTCACAAATCCACGCAGCGGTCTTTCAACCATGGTATTCCATTGGCGCTACACACCGCCGCGCTCAAAATACACACACTCTTACAAAACACATCCACATTGGACAAATCGAAATACACACACCTGATACACATACACACACCACTCCCACACACTCAATACAATATAAAACACACACCCACATCACCCACAAACCCCTGTGACAAAAATTGCGACAGAAAGCCAGAGAGAGACACCACCAGAAACAACACTAGCATCCACAGGCACACAACACCATCACTCACACAACATCCACGCACCTCACACAACACACTCCTAGATATCACCCCACACATCACAACACACACCACCCCACACATCACCCACACCACCCCATGGCACCACAAAGACACCCCAGGTTTTCTAAGGAGGAGCGCAGGGTCATGGTGGAAGAAATCATCCGGGTTGAGCCACAGATATTTGGATCACAGGTGCAGCACACCACCATAGCTAGGAAGATGGAGCTATGGCACAGAATCGTGGACAGGGTCAACGCAGTGGGACAGCACCCAAGAACACAGGATGACATCAGGAAGAGGAAGAACGACCTACGGGGGAAGGTGCATTCTGTGGTCTCTAGACACCAGATTGCAGTTCAGAGGACTGGCGGTGGACCCCCACCTCCTCCCCCACAACTAACAATATGGGAGAAGCAAGTCTTGGCTATACTGCATCCTGAGGGCCTCGCAGGATTAGCTGGAGGACTGGACTCTGGTAAGTCAAATCTTAACTACCACATCCCCCACCCTACCTGCATGCTATCACATACCGCCACCCTCGCCTCACTCCAGCTCCTCACACATGTCCCACTATCACAAAACACACATCCCAAGCCTTGCATGCAACACCAAAGCATGGACACCCATCACCAATGCATGGCCACTGCACATACCCATACACCCCCCTAAACCATTATCACACAAGGTCCCACACAAGAATGCAAGCACTGGGGTACAGGGTCACCCACCCATTGCACACCATGGAACATACATATGCAATAATCATGCCTTTACACCCCCGCAGGACCCCTACCCAACGTCACCGGACAGGAGCGTCCAGACATGTCCACTCCACCCACAGAAGAGGCCCACAGTGATGACAGCAGCTCTGTCCAACTGGATCTAGATGACCAGCCCGGCCCATCTGGGACCTCGGGACAGTTGGTTCCCGTCACACAGTCACAGGCCACTAGAGAGCTCCCCCCCTCTGGAAACACCAGCACAGCACCCACCAAGCGGGCCCATAACTCTGTCCCCAGGAGACGTCAAGCAGCAGTGTGTCCACCACTACAAGGAACCCAGGCGAACCCACCACCCCAACAACACCAGGGACCTGGGGGCAGTGGTAGTGGGCACACAGTTTAGGGGACAGATGCCCAGGAACACAGGGAAACTGGGAGGGCTGCTGTGCGACAGAGGGAGGACAGGCCCAGGGAACCCACTCTCCACGAGGCCCTCTCCAAAATTATGGGAGGCTACCACCATTCCCAGGACACAATGGCAACGGTACTGGCCAAGTTTCCGGAGACCCAGCGGCTGCAGGAGGAACAGTATTTGGGGTTCAGGGAGCAACTCAAATCCATCAATACCACCCTGGGCACCATTGCAGGGGTGCTGAAGGAACTCGTCAACACCAGGAGGGACACTGTGGCACAACAAGGGGCCCCTGACACTAGCCTGGACGATGAACTGCCCACCACCTCCGCCGGCGCTAGTGGACAGGAGGCACCGCCACAGGACCACGACACCAGCACCCCACCCCCTGCAGATGGAGGACCACCCCGCAAACGGTCCCAGGACAAAGACAGAGAACAATGCCAAGACCCCCGCCAAGAAATGAGACCACCCTGAATGTCATCCTTCTGTCCCACTTTGTCACCCTGTCCATACTTAAAGTACCCTAGCTCCACTTCCTATGCCCCTTTGGACAATGCACATGTGAGACTAATAGACTGGACTCTGCCATGGACATTCCTCCACCATCACGCCTGACCAATTTACAACCCCCTCCACTATTTTGCACTTAAATAAACACCCTTAAATCACAAAACAACCTGGAGTCAGTCTGTGCTTTCGAAAATGTGTCTTTGCAATCACAGTGGTAAAATGCTATATCCAATGTATTGTCAACATACCTATGTCACACAGCTCTAATCCATGCGGAAACAAAGCAGATGTCCCACAGTGGGACCCACATCTGTGAAATTTAAAGGGAAAGTGACAAATCAGAGTCCATACACTGGGTGAAAGTGACAGACAGATGAGAGGCAGAAGAATCAAATCAGATGTAGCAGGCAGTGTTGTCTTCTTACCTGTGTCTCACTGGAAGTATTGATGAATCATTGTGTTCCTGTTGTCTATGTCCTTTTCTTCTGCTTCCTCGTCTTCACTGTCCACAGGCTCCACAGCTGCCACAACACTTCCATCTGGACCATCCTCCTGCAGAAAAGGCACCTGTCGTCACAAAACCAAGTTGTGAAGCATACAGCAGGCCACGATGATCTGGCACACCATCTTTGGTGAGTAGAATAGGGAACCACCTGTCATATAGAGGCACCTGAACCTGGCCTTCAGGAGGCCGAAGATCCTTTCTATAATCCTCCTAGTTCACCCATGTGCCTCATTGTAGCGTTCCTCTGCCCTTGTCCTGGGATTCCTCACTGGGGTCAGTAGCCATGACAGGTTGGGGTAACCAGAGTCACCTGCAAATGTCGAGGGCCAACTGTTAGACACACACTAACTCTTAGGGACATCCCCAGACCCAGACACCTAGTCACACTGTATTGGGTCCATGTCCTCACCTAATAGCCACACACGGTGCCTCTGAAGCTTCCCCATCACATAAGGGATGCTGCTATTCCGCAGAATGTAAGCGTCATGCACTGAGCCAGGAAACTTGGCGTTCACATGAGAGATGTACTGGTCGGCCAAACACACCATTTGCACATCCATTGAATGGTAACTCTTCCGGTTTCTGTACACCTGTTCACTCCTGCGGGGGGGGACCAAGGCCACATGTGTCCCATCAATGGCACCTATGATGTTGGGGATATGTCCCAGGGCATAGAAGTCACCTTTCACCGTAGGCAAATCCTCCACCTGAGGGAACACGATGTAGCTGCACATGTGTTTCAGCAGCGCAGACAACACTCTGGACAACACGTTGGAGAACATAGGCTGGGACATCACTGATGCCATGGCCACTGTGGTTTGAAAAGACCCTCTTGCCAGGAAATGGAGTACTGACAGGACCTGCACTAGAGGGGGGATTCCTGTGGGATGGTGGATAGCTGACATCAGGTCTGGCTCCAACTGGGCACACAGATCCAGGATTGTGGTACGATCAAGACTGTATGTGACAATTACATGTCGCTCCTCCATTGTCGACAGGTCCACCAGCGGTCTGTACACCAGAGGATGCTGCCATTTCCTCACCTTCCCCAGCGGACGAGCTCTATGGAGGAGAACTGCGAGCAGAGAGTCAACCAACACTGAGGTACGTAAACACAACTTTATTCCATAATTTTTTTAAAATCGATATATGCCTGTATTAGTGTTTATGCAAGGCCTAGATGTGTGTGACACAGTCAAAATTAATGCCATGTGGCCCCCTGAAATGGCGGCTGCCTGACCTGTTAGGTGGCACAAGGGGATATGAGGTAACTGCGCTGGCGTTGTACACCGTCGCAATATGTGGCCGAAGACCGCAGCGCAATCCTGCATTGGTTAACATTGGACTCTATGGGTCTGAGGAGCCAATGATGATGTACGCCGGTGGTGATGGTACGCACTGCCGTGGATGTCACTGCCATTTTCTCTCTGTTCACTCACTTGATACTTGATCTTCGACAGGAGAGGACCTACACTGCAAGTGCCGCTGTGACCTCAGTCTGGAAGAGACAATGGCTCATGTGTCTGGGGAAAGGGCCCCTGCCTTCAGCACGGAGGAGTTGGAGAAACTAGTGGATGGGTCCTCCCCCAGTACACTCTACTCTACGGTCCTCCAGACAAACAGGTAAGTACACTGTGAGCATGCCGAATGGGCAATGCCTGTGTGGAGTGGTGTGGATGAAAGATAGGGGGGGGAGAATGAGGCGCGCATGAAATGACGGTGAGTGCGTGTGCGTCATGGCAAGGGTAGGGATGCGGGCCAATGACTGTGACGTTGCGGATGATTATATCTTCTCCTTTTCCCCTGTACTATTTGTGTAGGTCAGGGCCCACCAGAAGAAGGATTTTTGGCGTGCCATCGCCAAGGAAGTCTATACCCTGGGGTCCACCACAGACGGAGCACCCACTGCTGTAAAAAATGGGAGGACATTCACTGCTGGACCAAGAAGACGGCGGAGGGCCAGCTGGGGATGGCCTCCCAAGGTGGGAGGGGTGCCCGTCGCACCATGACCCCCCTGATGTTCTGGATCCTGGCGGTGGGCTATCCGGAGTTGGATGGGGTTTGAGGGCTTCACAGCAGCTACAAGGGGGTACACTCTCATTCTGCTGATTCAGCGCACATTGTACGTGTCTGGGTGGGGGAGGTGGGCTGTGGGTTCCCCCAGGCCAGGGCGAGTTTAGTAGGCAGGGTCCCTTCTTAAGGCAGGCCATGTGGCACCCCACCCCACCTGTGTTCAGAGCCAATTACACCTAGTCAGGCTCCTGTGACTTCCATGTGTGCAGCAATCGGGCATAGGCCTTGCACCCCATGCCCCTGTGATTAATTAGGGAACTCAAAGTTTACAGCGTAGTGCAGGGGGCTTCTGTGTCTGTAGTGTCAGCCAACGGTAGAGGTATTGCATTCACTCAACATGTCTTTCTTCTGTTTCCCCCCCTTTTTGTGGTCTCCCTGTTCGTGTGTGCATTAGCATCATCAGGTGGAGGAGCAGTGGCACCGGAGCAGGAGGGAGCTGCATCCCACATGGCCCTGGAGGGCGACACAACAGAGTCAGAAGCCATCAGTGGTACGGAGGTCGAGGGGAGCTCCATGGCGGGGACAGGAGCTGAAACCAGCGACACAGACTCCTCTCTGATGGGAGTTCCCTTGCGGTGGCAGGCCCCCCTGTGCCCCCACATCTACAGGTACAGCTGCCACCCCCCTTACCAGCACCGCCCTCCCAGCAGCCCCTCAGCATGTGCCATGTGCCCGCTCACCCAGGAGGGTGGGCATCTCGTTTGCCCCAGGCACCTTAGCCCCTGTCCCGGTCAGCCCTGCTGCTCTCAGAGAGGAGACCATTGACCTTCTCAGGGCCCTCACTGTTGGGCAGTCTACCATTTTGAATGCCATCCAGGGTGTAGAGAGGCAGGTGCAACAGACAAATGCATACCTGCATTCATTCTGGTCAGGCAGCCCAACAGCGAGCTTTTCAGACTCTGGCCTCAGCACTGATGGCAGCCATTGTTCCTGTGTCCAGCCTCCCCCCTCCAACTTCCTCCACCCAGACCCAAATGCCTGTACCTCAGCCTATCCCAAGCACACCATCAGACCAGCATGCACACACCTCAACACACAAGGGAAGCACAGGCAAACATAAGCACCACACATCCTGCAGGCACTCATGCAAGCATCATACCCATGCAGACATACCAACATCCACTGCCTCCACTGTGTCTCCCTCCTCCTCATCTCCCTCCTCCCTCCCTGTCTTGTCTCCACTCACACCTGCATGCACTACATCTTCAGCCACTACCTCCATCACCAGCACACTCATCACCACACCCCGCTCACTTGCACTTACCACCCCCACTAGCATTCACACATCCCCTGTCCTCTCCCAGTGTGTCTGTGAGCCCACCTCCCAAAGTACACAAACGCAGCCACACACCCCCCAACAGCCATCCACCTCACAACAGCCTCAAGCCCATGCACCTTCAGCAAACGTACACCACCTACAACCACTACATCTTCCTCCACTTCCAAACCCCCTCCATCTACCCATCCCAGTGTGTCCAAAAATCTTTTCCTGTCCAGCCTTGCCCTCTTCCCCTCACCTCCCCCACCCCTTCAGTCCCCTAGGGCACGCCTTTCCAGGTCCCAGCCTAGCACCTCAGCCACAACATCTGTGGGAAGAGTGGTGCCAGTAGTAACTGGCTTCTGGAGTGTGCCAAGCAGCAGGGCAGCCAGCGTGCCAAGGTGCCAGACCACAGACAGTCCCCCACCTCAAAAGCACAAAAAGTTGGCCACTGCCCAGCGGGAGAGAGGCAAAACATCTACCACCAAAGCCTCTCCTAGGAGTACAGTTGGGAGTGGGGAGACAGCTGCGCCACCATCCAAGGTGGGGAAGGGGCACAGAAAAACAGGCAAGTCACCGAAAACCTGCATGGTGGACAAAACCGCCACCAGCACCACTGAACAGGACACCGCCGCCACCAGCACCGCTGAACAGGACATCACCGCCACAAGCACCGCTGAACAGGACACCGCCACCACAAGCACCGCTGCCAAGGACACCGCCACCACAAGCACCACTGCCAAGGACACCGCCACCACCAGCACCACTGAACAGGACACCGCCGCCACCAGCACCGCAGGCCGATGAGCGCCAAAAGCTCTGACGGTACTGAGGCCGCCACGAGCAGGATGAAGCACTCTGGGCACCAAGCCCCCTCCAGAACCAATGGAGTATCACATCCACTAACTGAGTCCTTGGCAGGATGAAGCACTCTGGGCACCAAGCCCCCTCCAGAACCAGTGGAGAAAGGCATCCACTACCTGAGTCCTTGGCAGGATGAAGCACTCTGGGCACCAAGCCACCTCCAGAACCAGGGGAGTATCATATCCACTAACTGAGTCCTTGGCAGGATGAAGCACTCTGGGCACCAAGCCCCCTCCAGAACCAGTGGAGAAAGGCATCCACTACCTCAGTCCTTGGCAGGATGAAGCACTCTGGGCACCAAGCCCCCTCCAGAACCAGTGGAGTATCACATCCACTACCTCAGTCCTTGGCAGGATGAAGCAATCTGGGCACAAAGCCCCCTCCAGAACCAGTGGAGACTGTTGTCCACTTGTGAGACTGTGGCTTTGCACTCCCCAGGATAAAGCAGTGGGCAAACCACCCACTGTAAAGACTTGTGAGACTGTGGCTTTGCACTCCCCAGGATACAGCAGTGGGCAAACCACCCAATGTAAAGACTTGTGAGACTGTGGCTTTGCACTCCCCAGGATACACCAGTGGGCATGGAGCCCCCTCGTGGATCTGGCGTCGTGCACTCATCAGGCTGAGGTACCCCTCCTTCCCTTCCCCCTTCCCCCTGAGGTGCCTGTTGTATTTCTATCTGATGCCCCAGCAGTGTTCTCGTCGTTTTGATCGGGTATCTTGTGTGGGCCTCGCCCATGCATTTTGGGCCCAGTGATCCACGGACTTTAATTGTGGAATACCTTGGACTTGTATTCTTGGTGTATATATATTTGTTTATAGTGTAAATATATATATATTTTTGATTACTGTATTTTAATAGATTACAAACGTTCAACTCATTTCTTTTTGTCCTTGCATTCTTCCCTGGGGGGTTGGGGGTTCTAAATGTAATGTATCAACATGTACTTGTGTGTGTTTTGTAGTGGGTGAGGGTGGCGGTGGGAGAGTTGCGTGTCGCGTGTGTGTGTCACTCTTTCCCCACCTCCCCTGTGTCGTAGGTGCAGTACTCACCGTGGTCTTCGCCGCCGTCTTTGATGTTCCTGGTAGAGGAGCAGGAAGACAAATGCTGGGAGTATCTGGAGCTCGGGTTCCATGGCGTACTGGTTCCTCGTGGGGTGTGTAGAGGTGACCGTTTTCCCTTCCAAGTCATGTTTCAGCCGTGTTTTTGTTCGTGGTGAATCCGCCCCGGAAAAGGTGGCGGATTGGACTGTTGTAATACAGTGGACGGAACCTTGTCTTCTGCCTGTCTTTTGGCGGTTACCGCCGCAGTATTCGTTTGTACCGCCGTGGCGGTCGGAGTGTTAAAGTGGCTGTCTATGTTGGCGGTTTACGCCACGGTCGGGATTCCATTTTTTTTTACTGCCGGCCTGTTGGCGGTTTTACCGCCGCTTTAACATCGACCGCCAAGGTTGTAATGACCACCTATGTGCTTAAAGTGAATGTGAATGATGCACTTGTCCTAATTAAGCAATATACATTCTGGAAACACGTGTTTCCAATTAACATGGCATCAAATGTAATTGGAGAACAGGTCATTAATAATTTGCATACATTAAAGACATGGGTGGTCATTACATCCCTGTCGGTCGGTGTTAAAGCGGCGGTAAGACCGCCAACAGGCCGGCGGTAAATATTTAGCAATTACGACCGTGGCGGAAACCGCCAACAAAGACAGCCACTTTAACACTCCGACCGCCACAGCGTTATAAACAAACAGCGCGGTGGTCACCGCCAGCAGACAGGCGGAGGACAAAATAACGTCCACAGTATCACAACCTACCAATCTGCCACCTTTTCCGGGGCGGATTTACCACGGATAAAAACACAGCAGAAACAGGACTTCGAAGGGAAAAAACTCTCACCTCTACACACCCCACAAGTAATGAGGACACCATAAACCCGGAACTCCACATACTCCCTGCGATTGTCTTCCTGCTCCTCTACCAGGAGCACGAACGCCAGCGGCGAAGACCACAGTGAGTACTGCACCTACGACACAGGGGAGGGGGGAGGGAAAAAACAGGGACACACACACATAAAACGCAAGACCCCCACCCACTACAACACACACACTAATACAGCATGATAAATCACAGTTACACCCCCCAACAACCCCCGGAAGAATGCAAAGACAATAGGAAATTAGTGTAACTATTGTAATATATTAAAAGCAAGTAGGCAAAAATATATATATATATATATACACCATGTACAAAATATATACCAAGCATAGTAGTCCAGGTAGTGCTCCAATTAAGTCCGTGGAACACTGGGCCCACACGGTTTGGGTGAGGCCCACACAAGATCCCCGTCCATGATGGAGTGAACACTGCAGGGGCATCAGATAGCAATAAAACAGGCACCTCAGGGGGAGGGAAAGGGGAGGCACCTCAGCTGGTTGAGTGCACGATGCCAAATCCACAAGAGGGCCACATGCCCACTGTTCAATCCTGGGAGTGCAAAGCCACAGTCTCTCAAGTCTCTACAGTGGGTGGGTTGCCCACTGTTCAATCCTGGGGAGTGCAAAGCCACAGTCTCTCAAGTCTCTACAGTAGGTGGGTTGCCCACTGTTCAATCCTGGGGAGTGCAAAGCCACAGTCTCTCAAGTCTCTACAGTGGGTGGGTTGCCCACTGTTCAATCCTGGGGAGTGCAAAGCCACAGTCTCTCAATTCTCTACAGTGGGTGGGTTGCCCACTATTCAATCCTGGCGAGTGCAAAGCCACAGTCTCTCAAGTCTCTACAGTGGGTGGTTTGCCCACTGTTCAATCCTGGGGAGTGCAAAGCCACAGTCTCTCAAGTGGATAACAGTCTCCACTGGTTCTGGAGGGGGCATGGTGTCCAGAGTGCTTCATCCTGCTAAGGACAGAGGTAGTGGACGACAGTCTCCACTGGTTCTGGAGGGGGCATGGTGCCCAGAGTGCTTCATCCTGCTAAGGACAGAGGTAGTGGATGGATCTCTCCACTGGTTCTGGAGGGGGCATGGTGCCAAGAGTGCTTCAGCCTGCTAAGGACAAAGGTAGTGGATGACAGTCTCCACTGGTTCTGGAGGGAGCATGGTGCCCAGAGTGCTTCATCCTGCTAAGGACAGAGGTAGTGGATGGATCTCTCCACCGGTTCTGGAGGGGGCATGGTGCCCAGAGTGCTTCATCCTGCTAAGGACAGAGGTAGTGGATGGATCTCGCCACTGGTTCTGGAGGGGGCATGGTGCCCAGAGTGCTTCATTCTGCCGGTGACGGACTCAGTAGCATCAGTGCCCTTGGTGCTCATGGGCCAGCTGCTGGTGGTCCTTCATGGACCAGCGGGGCTTGTGCTGGCGGTCCTCTCTGTCCCAGCGGGGCTTTTGCTGGCGGTCCTTCATGGCCCAGCAGGGCTTTTGTTGGCGGTGGCCTCCTGGGCAGCTGGGCTGGTGCTGGCGGTGGCCTCCTGGGCAGCTGGGCTGGTGCTGGCGGTGGCCTCCTGGGCAGCTGGGCTGGTGCTGGCGGTGGCCTCCTGGGCAGCGGGATGATGGTGGTGGCCTCCTGGGCAGCAGGGATGATGGCGTTGGCCTCCTGGGCAGCGGGGATGATGGCGGTCTTCTCCGCTGTGCTGCTCTTCGCAGACTTGCAGACTTTCTTGTGGCCCTACCTCACCTTGGAAGGTGTTGCAGCTGACTCCACACTCCCACCTGTACCCCTGGGAGCTGCTTTGGTGGCTGGAGTCTTCCCCCTCTCCCACCGGGCACTGGCCAACTTCTGATGCTTCACAGGTGGGGGACTGTGTGTGCTGTGGCTCCGTGCCACACTGGCTGCCCTGGTGGCCGGTGCACTCCAGATTCTGGTGACTACAGGCACCACTGGTCCCGGAGATGTTGTGGCTGAGGTGCTAGTTCGGTCCCTAGGAGATGGACGTTGTGGGGGAGGTGTGGGAAAGAGGTCAAGGTTGGACAGGAAAAGTTTTTGGGAGACACTGGTATGGGTAGCTGGAGGGGGTTTGGGAGTGGAGGAAGAGGTTGTGGTTGTAGGAGGTGTCCGTTTGGTGACTTTGGGTGAAGGTGCATGCGCTGGAGGCTGTCGTGAGGTGGATAGCTGTTGGGTGGGTGTGTGCCTGCATTTGTGTATCTTGGGAGGGGGCGTCACAGACACACTGGGAGAGGACACAGGGGACGTGTGAATGGTAGTGGGGGTGGTGAGTGCACGTGAGCGGGGTGTGGTGGTGGGTGTGTTGGTGATGGTAGTAGTGGCTGTAGAGGTAGTGCATGCAGGTGTGAGCGTAGACGAGACTGGGAGGGAGGAGGGAGACGAGGAGGAGGGCGACACAGTGGAGGCAGTGGATGTTGCTGTATCTGCATGTGTGCGATGCTTGCATGAGTGCCTGTGGGATGTGTGGTGCTTATGTTTGCCTGAGCTTCCCCTGTGTGATGACGTGTGTGCATGCTGGTCTGTAGGTGTGCTTGGGATAGGCTGGGGTACAGGGGATTGGATCTGGGTGGAGGAAGTTGGAGGGGGAGGCTAGACACAGGGACAATGGCTGCCATCAATGCTGAGGCCAGAGTCTGAAAAGCTAGCGGAAGGGCTGCCTGACCATAATGAATGCCCTCCAGGAATGCATTGGTTTGTTGCAACTGCCTTTCTACACCCTGGATGGCACTCAAAATGGTAGACTGCCCAACAGTGAGGGACCTGAGGAGGTCAATGGCCTCCTCACTGAGGGCAGCAGGGCTGACTGGGGCAGGGCCTGAGGTGCCTGGGGCGAAGGTGATGCCCACCCTCCCGGGTGAGCGGGTACGGGGCGAAGGCTGAGGGGCTGCTGGGAGGGCGTTGCTGGAAGGGGGGTGGCGGCTGTACCTGTAGATGGGGGGCACAGATGTCGCCACCACCACAAGGGAGCTCCCATCGGAGGACGAGTCTGTGTCACTGGTTTCAGCTCCTGTCCCCGCTGTGGAGCTCCCCTCGCCCTCCGTCCCAATGGTGAAGTCCGATTCCATAGTGTGGCCCTCTATGGCCATGTGGGATGCAGCCCTCTCATGCTCCGGTGCAACTGCTCCTCCGCCTGATGATGCTAATGCACACAAGAACAGGGAGACCACAAAAAGTTGGGGGACGACAGAAGAAAGACATGTTGAGTGCCTGCATTACCTCTACCGTTGGCGGACACGACAGACACAGAAGCCCCCTGCACTACGCCGCGCTCTTGGGCTCCGCTGCACAATTGCTGGGAAATGGCCTACTAGGCTATGGAAGACATCTGCACACATGGATGACACACAGGCATGACTAGGTGTACTTGGCACTCTACAGAGGTGCGGTGGGTTGCCACATGGCCCTCCTTACGAATGGACCTTGCCTACGGAAATCACCCTGGCCTAGGGAAACCCACAGCCCACCTCCCCCACCCAGACCCCTCCACTGCACGCAAAATCAGCAGAATGCGAGTGTACTCACCCCCTTGTGGCTGCTGTGATGCCCTCAAGCGCACATCCAACTCCGGGTAGGCCACCGCCAGGATCTGGAACATCAGGGAGGTCATGGTGCGACGGGCACCCCTCCCACGTTGGGAGGCCATCCCCAGCTGAGCCTCAGCCGTCTTCTTGCTGCAGCGGCGAATGTCCTCCCATCTTTTCCGGCAGTGGGTGCTCCATCTATGGTAGATCCCCAGGGTCCAGACGTCCTTAGCGATGGCACGCTAAATATATTTTTTCTGGTGGGCGCTGACCTACATGAATTGTACAGGGGGAAAGAAAGTTATTACCAACTGCACTGTCAAAGTGATTGGCCCCCAGCCCTATCCTCGGCATATGGCACATGCACTCACCATTGTTTCATGCACGCCGCACTCTCCCCCCTTCCTTCTTACATCTACCCCTCTCCACACAGGCATAGCCCATACAGCATGCTCCCAGTGTACTTACCTGTTTGCCTGGAGGACCGTAGAGTAGCGTGTACTGGGGGAGGACCCCATCCACGAGTTTCTCCAACTCCTCCAATGTGAAGGCAGGGGCCCTTTCCCCAGACACTCGGCCATTGTCTCTTCCAGACCAAGGTCACAGCAGCACTTGCAGTGTAGGTCCTCTCCTGTGGAAGATCCGGTATCGAGTGATTGAACAGATAGAAAATGGCGGTCGCGTCCGCGGTGGTGCGTACTGTCACCGCCGCCGTACATCGTAATTGGCTCCTGGGACCCATAGGGTCCAATGTTAACCAATGCAGCATTGCACCGCGGTCTTTCACCGCCTACTGCAACGGTGTACAACGCCAGCGCAGTTACCTCACATCCCATTGTCCCACTTTACAGGTCAGGCAGCCGCCATTTCAGGGGCCCACATGGCTGCATTTTCAACTGTGTCACACATACCTAGGCCTAGACTCAACACACATACAGGCCACTTTTTAGATTATGAATGGTGGTCTGTGTAAGCTGTGGGTACGTACCTCTGAGTTGGTTGACTCTGTGCTCGCTGTTGTCCTTCATAGGCACCATCCGCTGGGACATGTGAGGAGATGGCGGCATCCTCTGGTGTACCGACCGTTGGTGGACCTGTCGACAATGGAGGAAAGACATGTGATAATCACTTACAGGCTTGACCGTGCCACAATCCAGGAACTGTGTACCCAGTTGGAGCCAGACCTGATGTCAGCTATCCGCCATCCCTCAGGAATCCCCCCTCAAGTGCAGGTGCTGTCAGTGCTCCATTTCCTTGCAAGTGCGTCATTTCAAACAACAGTGGCCATAGCATCAGGGATGCCCCGCCTATGTTTTCCAACGTGTTGTCCAGAGTGTTGTCTGCCCTGCTGAAACACATGCAGAGCTACAACGTTTTCCCTCAGGTGGAGGATTTGCCTAGAGTGAAAGGTGATTTCTATGCCCTGGGACATATCCCCAACATCATAGGTGCCATTGATGGGACCCATGTGGCTTTAGTCCCCCCCACGGGAGTGAACAGGTGTACAGAAACCAGAAGAGTTATTATTCTATGAATGTACAGATGGTGTGTTTGGCAGACCAGTACATCTCCCATGTGAATTCCATGTGCCCTGCCTCTGTGCATGGCGCTTACATCCTGCGGAGTAACAGCATCCCTTATGGGATGGGTCAACTCCAGAGGCACCGTGTGTGGCTATTAGGTGAGCACCTGGAAGCTAGTCAATGGGAATGGTTGTGTGGGTCTGGGGATATCCCTCCCAGTTAGTGTGTGTCTAACAGTTGTCCCTCTCCATTTGCAGGTGACTCTGGTTACCCCAACCTGTCATGGCTACTGACCCCAGTGAGGAATCCCAGGACAAGGGCACAGGAACGCTACAATGAGGCCCATGGGCGAACTAGAAGGGTGATCGAGCGGACCTTCGGTCTCCTGAAGGCCAGGTTCCGGTGCCTCCATATGACAGGTGGATCCCTATTCTAATCACCAAAGAAGGTGTGCCAGATCATTGTGGCCTGCTGCATGCTTCACAACTTGGCTTTGCGACGACAGGTGCCTTTTCTGCAGGAGGATGGTCCAGATCGCAGTGTTGTTGCAGCTGTGGAGCCTGTGGACAGTGAAGACGAGGAAGCAGAGGAAGAAGACATGGACAACAGGGACTCAGTGATCCAGCAATATTTCCAGTGACACACAGGTAAGAATACAGAGCTGCCTACTACATGTACTTAAACACTACTGCCTCTCTACTGTCTGTCGTTTTCACCCAGTGTATGGTCAATGAGTTGTCACTTTCCCTTACGATTTCACAGATCTGGGTCCCACAATGTGTCATCTGCTTTGATTCCTCATGGACTAGAGCTGTGTGACATAGGTATGTTAACATTACAAATGAAAGAGCTTTTTGCAACAGTTATTGCTAATACAGTATTCCAAAATCACAGACAGACTCCAGATTGTTTTGTGCTTTAAGGGTGTTTATTTAAGTGCTCAATATAGGAGGGGTTTGTAAAATGGTGAGGGGTGATGGTGGAGGAATGTCCATGGCAGAGACCAGTCTATTAGTCTCACAGGTGCATTGCCCAAATGGGCATAGGAAGTGGAGCTGGGGCAGTTTAAGGATGGACAGGGTGACAAAGTGGGACAGTAGGATGACATTCAGGGTGGTCTCATTTCTTGGCGGGGGTCTTGGCATCGTTCTCTGTCTTGTTCCTGGATCTCAGGGACCATTTGCGAGGTGGTTCTCCCTCTGCAGGGGGTGGGGTGCTGGTGTGGTGGTCCTGTGGCGGTGCCTCCTGTCCACTAGCACCGGCGGAGGTGGTGGGCAGTTCATGGTCCATGCTAGTGTCAGGGGCCCCTTGTTGTGCCACAGTGTCCCTCCTGGTGTTGAGTACTTCCTTCAGCACCCCTACGATGGTGCCCAGGGTGGAATTGATGGTTCTTAGTTCCTCCCTGAAGCCCATATACTGTTCCTCCTGCGGGCGCTGGGTCTCCTGAAACTTGGCCAGTACCGTTGCCATCGTCTCCTGGGAGTGGTGGTAGGCTCCCATGATGGAGGAGAGGGCCTCGTGGAGAGTGGGTTCCCTGGGCCTGTCCGCCCCCTGTCGCACAGCAGCCCTCCCAGTTCTCCTGTCTTCCTGGGCCTCTGTCCCCTGGACCGTGTGCCCACTGCCACTGCCCCCAGGTCCCTGTTGTTGTTGGGGTGGTGGGTTCACCTGGGTTCCCTGTAGTGGTGGACACACTGCTGATTGACGTGTCCTGGGGATGGAGGTATGGGCCCGCTTGGTGGGTGCTGTGCTGGTATTTCCAGAGGGGGGTAGCTCTGTGGTGGCCTGTGACTGGGTTTGGGGAACCGACTGTCCCGAAGTCCCCGATGGGCCGGGCTGGTCATCTAGATCCAGTTGGATAGAGCTGCTGTCATCACTGTGGGCATCTTCTGTTGGTGGTGTGGACATGAGTGAACCCTCCTGTCCATGACGTTGGGTAGGGGTCCTGCAGGGGTATAAAAGGATGTTTATTACATCTGTGTGTGCCATGGTGTGCAATGGGTGGGTGACTGTGTACCCCACTGCTTGCATTCCTGTGTGGGACCTTGTGTGATGATGGTTTAGGGGGGTGTATGGGTATGTGCAGTGGGCATGCTTTAGTGATGTGTGTCCATGCGTTGTTGCTGCATGCAGGGCTTGGTGTTGGGATGGGTGGGTTGTGATATTGGGACATTTGTGAGGATTTGGAGTGATATGGGTGAGGGAGAGGGTGGGGGTATGTGCTGGCATGCAGGTAGGATGGGTGATGTCATAGTTAAGATTTGACTTACCAGAGTCCATTCCTCCACCTACTCCTGCGAGGCCCTCAGGATGCAGAATCGCCAAGACCTGCTCCTCCCATGTTGTTAGTTGTGGGGGAGGAGGCAGGGGTCCGCCGCCAGTCCGCTGAACCGCCAGGTGGTGTCTTGAGACCACGGAACACACCTTCCCACATAGGTCGTTCCACCTCTTCCTGATGTACTCCCGATTTCTTGGGTGCTGTCCCACTGCGTTGACCCTGTCCACTATTCTTCGCCATAGCTCCATCTTCCTTGCAATTGAAGTGTGCTGCACCTGTGATCCGAATAGCTGTGGTTCTACCCGGACGATATCCTCCACCATGACCCTGAGCTCCTCCTCTGAGAACCTGGGGTGTCTTTGCCGTGCCATGGGGTGGTGTAGGTGATGTGTGGGGTGGTCTGTGGGGTGATAAGTGTGCTGATATGTAGTGGTGTGTAGTGTGAGGTGCGTGGAAGTTATGTGGGTGATGGTGTTGTGAGCCTGTGGATGCTAGTATTGTTGATGGTGGTGTCTCTCTCTGGCCTTCGTTCGTGAAATTTGGTCATAGGGGTTTGTGGGTGATGTGGGTGTGTGTTTTATATTGTAATGGATGCGTGGGAGTGGTGTGTGTATGTGTATCAGGTGTGTGTATTTGGAATTGTCCAATGTGGCTGTGTTTTGGAAATGTGTGTGTATTTTGAGTGTGGCGGTGTGTACTGCCAATGGAATACCGCGGTTGAAAGACCGCCGCGTGGATTTGTGTGTCATGATAGTGTGGGCCTATTTCTGTTGGCGTGACGGTGGAGGTTTTGTTTTCGCCAGTTTATCACTGTCCTTTGGTGTGGCGGACTTGTGTGGGTGTCTGAATTTTGGCGGATTCCGTGCTGTGAGTCATAATAGCTGTGGCGGTTTTCCGCGGCGGTGTGTTGGCGGTCTTCTGCACGGCGGTAAGCGGCTTTTACCGCCAATGTTGTAATGACCGCCATGGTGTTTCATTTAATTTTGATTGTGTACCAAAAATGGCTGTTCTAAATTCTTGGACTGTGCTGTGGTTAATGGCATACAGACACTTCTGCACTCGGGCCTGATTTTGACTTTGGTGGAACAGTTCTCTGTCACAAACGTGGCAGATACCTTGCTCACCTCATTAAAAGTGCCATAGTATATAATGCATTTGTAATAAGATGGATCTGATATCAGTGAAGGTCGGGTCAGAGTAAGCTTTCCACCAAACCCAAAATCAAGCCCTACGTTGTCAATGGTTACACCTATTTAGGTGTGCAGTTCTAAAGTATCTTTCAAGGTAGTATGTAACAATTTAATTTAGGTGTTTATTTCAGTATTCTGATTCATGTTGGTCTGAAGCCATACCTTAAGTTTCTCTGAGATGATAATCAAATCCCATTTATGGAGAAATCTGAGTCCATCTAGTTTTAGGGAGACTACAGCTCATCCACTGGAGTTCAATCAAGATGTGATATGTCCAAACCTTCCGGGACAATAATGTAACTTCTATCGTCCCTCAGAATGCAAAAAACAGATCACATCTGTGTTTCACCTCACAGGTTGTGCCCTGAACTAAATAGGCCAAACACCTCCAAAGAAGACATTGAACAGTGGGTCTCTTTGTCCTTCTGAACGGCTACATGAAAATCAAAATTGCCCATACTCAGGAGTTGTTGCACTGAATCGTAATTTGTATAAGCAGTTCCAAGAGTTTGTTTGTGTATTCTCCATATTCATATCCGCCTATTCATGACGATAGATAACAAAACACATTGAATATTTTATTTCCCAATTGTTAGACCTGACAGCCTTAGGGTGGTCATCCCCCAACTTTTTGGCTGCCTCCCTCCATTTTTCTAACCATGTTTTTAGTAGTTTTAGGATTCTGCAGACTTTACCACTGCTGAACAGTGCTAAAGTGCATATGCTCTCTCCCCTACACATGGTAACATTGGTTCCTACCCAATTATCATTTTAAATCTACCTGTAAGTCCCTAGTAAAGTGCACTACATGTGCCCAGGGCCTGTAAATTAAATGCTACCAGTGGGCCTGCAGCACTGATTGTGCCACCCACATAAGTAGCCCCTTAACCATGTCTCAGGCCTGCCATTTCAAAGCCTGTGTGTGGAGTTTCACTGCCACTTCGACTTGCATTTAGAACTACTTGCTAATTCTTAAACTCCTGTTTTTCTACATATATGTCACCCCTGAGGAGGTAGGCCCTAGTTATCACATAGGGCAGGGAGCTATGCAGGTAAAAAGCAGGACATGTACTTATGTGTTTTATGTGTCCTGGTAGTGAAAAACATGTTTGTTTTCCACCAGTATGAGGCCTGCTCCTCTCATAGACTAGCATTAGAACTGCCCTCATATACTTTTGAGAGGTAGAATCGGATCTGGAGGGAATAGCCCTGTCATATTTAGTATTGCCAGAATGGTAGCAGAAAATCCTGCTTACTGGTAAAGTTGGATTTAATATTACTATTTTAAAAATGCCACTTTTGGAAGGTGGGCATTTCTCTGCACTTACTACCATCTGTGCTTTACAGCTCTGTCTCCAATCCACATCTGGTCTGTGATGGTTGACAGTTTCCCGTGTGCATTCCACCCAGACTGCGATAAACACAGGACACTTAGGGGGTTATTCTAACTTTGGAGGAGGTGTTAATCCATCCCAAAAGTGACGGAAAAGTGACGGATTTACCACCAGCCGTATTACGAGTCCATTATATCCTATGGAACTCGTAATACGGCTGGTGGTATATCCGTCACTTTACCGTCACTTTTGGGACGGATTAATACTCCTCCAAAGTTAGAATAACCCCCTTAGTCTCATCTGCATCTCCATGTCGAAGTGGCAGTGAAACTGCACCCACAGGCCTTGCAAAAGCAGGCCTGAGGCATGGTTAAGGGGCTGCTTATTTGGGTGGCACAATCAGTGCTGTAGACCCACTAGCAGCATTTAATTTACAGGCCCCGGGCATAGGTAGTGTACTTTACTAGGGACTTATAAGTAAACCAAATATGGCAATTGGAGATGAGACAATGTTATCATGTTCAAGGGAGAGAGCATTTGAACTTTAGCACTGGTTGAGTCCTAAAACCAGAAAAAAACAGTGTCATAACAGTGGATAACAGTGGAGGAGTCAGGCAAAATTTGGGGGATAACCACCCTAAGGCTGTCAAGTCTCTGGTGGGCCCCCAGGGTCCGGACCTCCCTACTCTGGCCATGTGGCCCATTCATTCCCATGCATAACTGTTCTATGTACTCTGCCCCCTTCCCTCTTCCACCCAGCCCTCTCCACCCAGGCCTAGCTTATACAACCTGCTCCCTCTGTACTAACCTGTTGGTCTGGAGGACCGTAGAGTAGCGTGTACTGGGGGAGGACCCCATCCACAAGTTTCTCCAACTCCTGTGCAGTGAAGGCAGGGGCCCTTTCCCCAGACGCAGCAGCTATCGTCGCTTCCAGACCGAGGTCACAGCAGCACTAGCAGTGTAGGTCCTCTCCTGTCGAAGGACAGGTATCTAGTGATTGAACAGATAGAACCCCCTGATGTTCCGGATCCTGGCGGTGGCCTACCCGGAGTTGGATGGGCGCTTGAGGACATCACAGCAGACACAAGGGGGTGAGTACAACCTCAGTCTGCAGACTTTGCGTGCAGTGGAGGGGTCTGGGTGGGGGAGGTGGGCTGTGGGTGTCCCTAGGCCAGGGCGAATTTGGTAGGCAAGGCCCCTCCGTAATGTAGGCCATGTGGCACTCTACCCCACCTCACCAGAGTGCCAAGTTGAGGTATAGTTGCCTCTGTGGCATCCATGTGCGCAGATGTCCACCGTTGCCATGTAGGCCATATCCCAGAAATTGCATGTGCAGAGGGCAGGAGCACGGCATAATGCAGGGGGCTGATGCGTCAGTCTTGTCCGCCAACGGTAGCGGAATGCCATGCACTAAAACTCTCTTTCTTCTGTCTCCCCCCCTTTTCCTGCTCTCCCTGCTCTCCCTGTCCTTTTGTACATCAGCATCATCAGGCGGAGGTACAGCGGCACCGGAGCACGAGGGAGCTGCATCCCACATGGCCATGGAGGGCCACACCAGACTCTGAATGCACCAGTGGGACGGAGGGCGAGGGGAGCTTCACGTTGGACACCGGATCACCAACCAGCGACACGGACTCGTTCGCCGATGGGAGCTCCCCTGTGGTGGCCGCACCATCTGTGCGCCCCACTTCTACAGGTACAGCCGCCACCTCCCCTACCAGCACCGCCCTCCCAGCAGCCCCTCAGCGTTCGCCCCGTGCCACCTCAGGCCCTGCCCCAGTCACCCCTTCTGCCCTCAGTGAGGAGGCCATTGACCTCCTCAGGTCACTCACTGTTGGGCAGTCTACCATTGTGAATACCATCCAGGGTGTAGAACGAGAGTTGCAACACGGTAATGCATTCCTGGAGGGCATTCATTCTGGTCAGGCTGTCCTTCAGCGAACCCTGCAATTTCTGGCCTCAGCACTGATCGAAGCCATTGTCCCTGTGTCCAGCCTCCCCCCTCCAACTTCTTCCACCCAGACCCAATCCCCTGTACCCCAGCCCATCCCAAGCACACCTACAGACCAGCATGCACACAAGTCAACACACACAAGTAGCTCAAGCAAACATAGGCACCACACACACCACAGGCACTCACGCAAGCCTCACCCACATACAGACACAGCAACATCCACTGTCTCCACTGTGTCCCCCTCCTCCTCTTCTCCCTCCTCCCTCCCAGTCTCGTCTACACATACACCTGAATGCACCAAATCTACAGGCACTAGGACTCGCACCAGGACACCCAGCACCACAAGCCGCTCACCTGCACTCACCACCTCCACTCCCATTTACACGTCCCCTGTGTCCTCTCCCAGTGTGTCTGTGACGCCCCCTCCCAAAGTACACAAAAGCCGGCAATCACTCACCTAACATCCATCCACCTCACGACAGCCTCCAGTACCTGCACTTGCACCCAAAACACCTAAAGTGACACCTCCTACAACCACCTCCTCTTCCTCCACTCCCAGACCCCCTCCAGCTACCCATCCCAGTGTCCGTCAGAAACTGTCCCTATGTCAAATTGACCTTTTTGCCCCCACCCCACCCCCTCCAATTCATCAGTCCTGTCGTAACGCCTCAGCCAAAAAGCCTCCAATACCAGTGGTGCCTGTTCAAGGTTTGTGGAGTGCACCGGCCACAAGGGCAGGCAGTAGGACCCGGAGCCAAGACACTGGCAGCCCACCCCCTGTAAAGGCTCTAAAATTGGAGAGTGGACGACGGGACCGTGTTAAGACTCCTGGTGGGACAACAAGTGACATGGGTTCGAAGGGGATTGGGGAGTCAGCTGTAACTCCAACAAAGGTGGGGAAGGTCCAGAGGAAGTCTGCCCAGCCTGTTGTGAGTGTCACAGCGGAGTTTTGCGCCATCATTTCCTGCGGTCCAGACACAACCGCCAGCACCGTCGTCACCGGTCCAGAGACCACCGCCACTGCCGGAGTCACAGCCCAGGAGGGCCCAAGTATCGTCACTGGTCCAGAGACCACCGCCAGAGTCACAGCCAGGAGTGCCCAAGTATCGTCACTGGTCCAGAGACCACCGCCAGAGTCACAGCCCAGGAGGGCCCAAGTATCGTCACTGGTCCAGAGACCACCGCCGGAGTCACAGCCCAGGATGGCCCAAGTATCGTCACTGGTCAGGAGACCACCGCCGGAGTCACAGCCCAGGAGGGCCCAAGTATCGTCACTGGTCCAGAGACCACCGCCAGAGTCACAGCCCAGGATGGCCCAAGTATCGTCACTGGTCCAGAGACCACCGCCGGAGTCACAGCCCAGGAGGGCCCAAGTATCATCACTGGTCCAGAGACCACCGCCAGAGTCACAGCCAAGGAGGGCCCAAGTATCGTCACTGGTCAGGAGACCACCGCCGGAGTCACAGCCCAGGAGGGCCCAAGTATCGTCACTGGTCCAGAGACCACCGCCAGAGTCACAGCCCAGGAGGGCCCAATTATTGTCACTGGTCCAGAGACCACCGCCAGAGTCACAGCCCAGGAGGGCCCAAGTATCGTCACTGGTCAGGAGACCACCGCCGGAGTCACAGCCCAGGAGGGCCCAAGTATCGTCACTGGTCCAGAAACCACCGCCGGAGTCACAGCCGAGGAGGGGCCCGGATGCCACAGCCCTGCTGGGCAATGATGGAACGTCATGCCACCCACCAATGCTCATTGTAGAGAACGTCATGCCACCCACCAATGCCCATTGGAGAGAACGTCATGCCACACACCAATGCCCAGTGTAGAGATCGTCATGCCACACACCAATGTCCGTATCAGAACCGCCATGGCAAAGCACTGCTGAACAGTCCATAGACCGCCATGGCAAAGCACCGCTGAACAGGGCAAAGACAGCCATGGCAAAGCACCGCTGAACAGTCCATAGACCGCCATGGCAAAGCACTGCTGAACAGGGCAAAGACCGCCATGGCACCCACTGTAGAGACTTGAGAGGCTGTGGCTTTGCACTCCCCTGGATACATCAATGGGCATGGAGCCCCATCATGGATCTGGCTTCGCATTCATCTGGCTGAGGTGCCCCCCCTTCCCTTCCCTCTGAGGTGCCTGTAGTGTTTCTATCTGATGCCCTGGCAGTGTTCTCTCCGATTTTGGTCAGGTATAGTTTGTGGGCCTCGCCCATGCATTTTTGGACTGTTGGTGCACGGACATTGTTATGTACATATCTGCACTACTTCTCGGATTGTATGTGTAAATAAGAGTGATTTTGAGATATATATATATATGTATATTTTTGTATGACATGTATATTGGCACATTACAACGTTTGACCGAATTTCGCATTGTCTTTTCATTCTTCCGGGGGGATTGTGGGTTGTTACTGTGATTGTTGTGAATGCATTGGTGTGTATGGGTGTCCCCCTAACTTTTGCCTCCCCGTGTCGTAGGTGCAGTACTCACCGGTGTCTTCGGCGCCTAAGTAGCTGTTGGTCTTAGAGGAGCAGAAAGACAAGGGCAGGTAGGATTTGTAATTCGGCCTCCATGGTGTCCTCTTTCCTCGTGGAGTATGTTGAGGTGAGCGTTTTCCCATAGCAAAAGCTGTTTCCGCCGTGTTTTTATCCACGGTTAATCCGCCCCGGAAAAGGTGGCGGATTGGCGGGTTGTAATAGTGTGGGCGGTACATTGTCTCCTGCCTGTCTGTTGGCGGTGACCGCTGCGCTGCTTGTCTGTACCCCCGTGGCGGGTGGTGTGTTAAAGTGGCTGTCTTTGTTGGCGGTTTCCGCCAGGGTCATAATTCCCTTTTTTTGTCCGCCGCCCTGTTTGCGGTATTTCTGCAGCTTTAACACCGTCCGCCAGGGTTGTAATGACCACCTATAGGTGGACTGTCACTTTTGTGGGGTAAAGGACACCATATTTTGAACTCTTGGAGTTATCAGCTCATGTATTTATACATATTCTATTTGCAACATTGTTTCACAGCCTTGAAAAAGTTGTGAACGACGAAACACGTGTTGGCTGTTTTTGCATTGAACTATACAGAAATGTTTTGACCTGACGTACGATCGTGATGGCTTTACTTCTGCTATGAACCAACATATGCATTCATTCAATAAGAATAAAAACACACAACTATGATTTGGATGTGCCATGGTTCTTTCTTCTCTTCATAATTGACTGTGGACCATCTGTTTCACGGCACACACACCTTGTGGCTAGGTGTGGAACCATTGTTGCACTCCTGGAACTAAACTTTGTTACTTTGGACTCTGTACATGAATATTGGACAATCAATTTCCAAGCCAATAATTTGGATGTGCGCACCTTTGTTATACACAGCCACAGTTCGTTTTTTGTGATACACAGGATCATGGCAACCCAAACATAATCCCACAAACACAACCCTTCTTTAAATGTGTATCCAAATCATACTTTCTTTTTAAACAACACCACTCACCCTTTTAAACAACAAGTGAGAGAATCAATGTAAAAGGAGCAGCCCTAAATACCCAAAGAGCCCAAAACACAAAACAAAAAAAAACAAAAAATCCAATCTTCAGCAATAAATACCTATATCCAACAAATCCAAACCTTTACCGTTCACTCCTCTGTCCATTCCTATTGCAGAAAGCCACACTTGATATTCCACACTTTTCCATTACTTAAATGAATCACATTATGCAAAATTTCTACCACTTCTTCGGGCTCATAAAATTTACTATCACCTTTTGTCCCAATACCTGGTTTCCTTATTTAAATCCACTCCCCAAGTTCAATATTCACCTGCTTAGTACTATTTTTGAAATCATAGTAAGTTTAGCTTTTTTGGTGTCCCTTAGTCATGGTGTCTCTGACTGCTACTACTGACCAAGGCTCAAGACATGTGCTAAACAACCAACGAGGATTGTACTTTGACCTAGGAATTCACCCTCTCTTTATCAAAAAAGGTGATAATCTGGTGGCCTCATTCCTAGTAACCCTATAAGCCCATAAAGCTCTCAACAATTGAACCATCCAATCTCTTTTACTAGCACAAGCAGCTTGAATTACTCCTTTAATAATATGGTTGAATGTCATTCCCACTAGGACTGTAAAAAGACGTGGTCTTTAACGTGACACCAATCCTGTCACAATTTTGCTTACATACACTAGACTGGAATTGCACTCCATTGTCGCTCAAGATGGTGATGAGAATCCCTTCCCAAATGAAAACCTGGTCCAAAACAATAACAGTGTTAGTGTCTACCTTCTGCACCAGTTTGACTACTGACCATCTTTCACCAGAGGGAGAAAGTCCATTGCGCCAGCGCCTGCAAAAATGGATGCATCACCACAGATTTAATGCAGCACCTGTTTTATCATAGCAGTGCATTTTGGATTTTCCATGCATCGATGATGGGGGTCAAAATATCCCCGTACCGCAATAAGGAGCCAAGGTTGCGCATCCAGAAATCAACGCATCACCTTGCCCGCAAGGAAACAATCAACACATCACCTCCACCATGCTAGAAAAATGTATGCATTTCTTTACTTTCCGATGCATCACCTCCTCTGTGGCCCTCTTCAACATTATTTTTGATACATCCCAGGTACTGTGGGTTAAAAAAGTTACAACTACTAATTCTTATGGATTAATACCAAATACTTTAAAAAGTGATACTGTGACTTGTGCATATTGGAGTTTTGTCGTTTTGGTCTTATTTTATTCAGATAAATGTCATCTATTTTCCTCAACTGGTGTGGAGTACTTTTTTTTGGTGTTTTCACTGTGTTACTGTATGAGTTATTGCACACATACTTTACACATTGGCTTAAAAGTTAAGCCTGTCTGCTCCGTGCCAAGCTACCATAGGGTGACCATAAGATAATTTAGGTTGTGTTGTGACTTACCTTGACTAGATTTGTGGTCTCTATTTGGACCGGCTACATACCTCTGCCAACTAAAGACCCACTAATAACATTGTTGATCAATGGTGAGGATAGGACTTGTCTTTGTGAAGTGCCATACAATAGCTACATGTATGCTACCTACCCACATTTAAAGACCATTTAGATTTTCTTTCTTTTCCTTTAATTATTTCCTGTTTTGCATTTTTAATTCATTCTATAAATCATGTCTCTGGCTTGTTCTATAACTGGAGCCAGGGGGTGTAAGCTGGATAACCTGGAGGAGTACACAGTTAATCAGTTGAAAAGCTTCTGCAAAGGGATGAGAGTACCTGCCTAAGAAACCACCAAGGAGGTGGAGTTTCAAATGGCGCTGAGGGCCTGCGCAGAGGCTCACTCCCAAGAGAATGATGGATTGAGGGAGCATGTGGATGGCTCTTCTGAGGAGCAACCTACAGCAGTTGAGGGGGACACTGCTGGATTTGTGTTACCTGTGAGGACAGGAAGCAATGTCTCTAGTCCTGACTTGACCCTATAGGAAAGGAGAGAGGAGAGTGAATTCCAGCTGCAGGTGGGACAGCTCTTACTATAAGCAAGGTGATCCTTTCAATCACACCTGTAACATTTAGCTTTCTTGTGTTACTCTTCACTTTACTATTATCCTAACTCTGAGGATTACTACCCTTAGTGCTATAATAAACATTCTATTATAAATTTTCCTGTACTGGTGTGGTGTACTTTTTGTGGTCTTTGTACTGGGCCACTGTATGAGTTATTGAACAAATACTTTTCACATTGCCTTCTAAGTTAAGCCTGCCTGCTCTGTGCCAATCTACTACAGGGTGTGCACAGAATATTTTAGGTCACCTAGTGACTTCCTCTAATGAGGATTTGTGCAACCTGTGAGAGCAAAAAGCAGTGTCTCTATTCATGGCCTGGCCCTATAGAAAAGAAGGGAGTATAGATAATTCCTCCTGCAGTTGGCAAAATTATAAATGGAGGCAGAGGATAGAAGACAGCTGAAAGACCCTTAGCAGAAAAGAAACTACTTCTAGCTCATTAACTGATTCTAAAAGAACTGAACTTCAAGGCTAGGCAGTCTGAGCCCAGCAGTGACAGTGGCAGCATACATGCAGGACCTGATGGACACAAGAAGGTTTGTATACCCAAGGATTTCATGCCCAATTATATGGTGAGAGACAATATTGATAAGTGGTTTTCTGCTTATATAGTTGCACTGAGGGTACATGGGGTTCCTGAAGATCACTGGTGGGCGGGTTTGTGGAAACACATGTCAACACTTGGGAGGGACACACTTCTGACATTAGAGGTTGGGGACCAGACCACCTACACTGCTATGAAAACTATTTTGATTGGCAAATTTGGACTGACCCCTGTAAAGTATTGCCAAAGATTAAGGAACAGTCAAAAGCTCCCCAGCCAGGCCTGGGTAGATTTAATTGGTTACGCCAGTAATGCACTGAATGGCTGGGCACATGGCGACAAAGTCAATGATTATGTTGGGTTGTTCAATTTATTCTTGAGAGAGCACATGCTCAGTAGATGTTTTACAGAGTTGCGCCAGAACCTAATTGAAAATAATCTGACTGATCCCAGTAATCTTGCTAAGGAGGCGGACCTCTGGGCTAGCACCAGAGTGTCCAAAAAGGTATCTGCGGGACACACCCACAAAGGTGGTCAGGGTTGCCACCAGAGGAAAGATGGGGGGAGAAAAACTTAAAAATACAGAGGTCACTAAAGCCCCCAAAGTAAATACCGGGGTTTCTTTGACCATTACACATGGAGGCTAGTACACATGATAACAATGCACAAGATCATGGCAACCCATACACATGCCAACAACAGGTTTCATGAGTTAATTCATCAGGGTTAAACTTTAAGAAAATCCAAAATGCTGAACGGAGCAATCCAAGCCCTTGTTCTTTACATATCGTTTAATTGAGGGCACAATAATTGGGTGAATACAAGAGATTATCCAAAATATACCTGAAAATTTATTTTTTGTTTGTTTTGTAAATTCTTGAAATAATATAAGGCAACAGGAGCCTAACCTGAGGATCTGGCCTCATGCACTAATAACTGCCCCCTTCTCAGCATTTGTTCATTAATCAATAAATCCCAAAGAGTAGGGCATTTCCAGGTCATTTTTGATTGGAGTGCATTCATTGGTGCTAAGGTGGCCTGAGGACCATCAATGCCCAGCCGCTAATTACACAAACTACCTCCCCTTTGGGGTAATTTTGTTATTGTACATCAGGACCTTGAATGGGTGCAATTCTAAAAAATGTGGGAAAAAAGGATTTTTATGATTGAAGGTAGTATGAATGCTGTCACTCCTTCATAATCTTTGATGATTACATTGGTTCTCCTAGTACCATAGGTAACATTGGCAATGACCATTGAAGCAACATCATCTGTCAAGGAGCAGGTGTTTTTTGGAAAGACTGAATTAAGAAGCAGCATATGACAAAACACTGATTTGATTAGGAAGTGGAACACATTTAAAGGGGATTATTCCATATCAACACATAAAAAGATTATCCCTGTTCCTGGGCCCTGATGCACAATCCTTCAGGGGACATGGAAGCAGTTTGTGATTGTTTCATATAAATTATTGAATATTTTATACAAATGTTTGAAATTTTGAGTGAAAGGTATACTGAACAGCAACAACTTGTTAATTGATTCCATAGTGTTTGGAATATTCTCAAAGTTTTAATCTAGAATTAGGGTGTTAATAATCTACTTTGATGCAGAATAAACCGAGGCACGCCTAATGCAATTTTGCTGAACTGGGGACTGTGAAACATCAACTTTTCCTTTGGAAGGGGATGCAGCACTGTACTCATGATGAATTATTGCTGTGCTTACTACTGTTAATTCAGATATCAAATCTGCTAGTCAGAGAGACAGCGGAAGCCTGTTAATTTTCTTCAGATATTGTAGTCATTATGAGAGCAAACAAACAAAATGACATAAACGCTGTGGGTATCAGCCATGGAGTCACGTCAGACTTCCATATTCAAAGCCCACGAATATAAAAACAGCTATAGTAGTATTTGGATCGATTACTATAGGCTTCAATCTACATCTAAGCTCCAGACAATCCCGCCATATGCTTACATATAATGCTAACTGTAGACAAGAACAGGCAAAAATAACAATTTAGTAAACTTAGGCCCTCATTCTGACCTTGGCGGTCTTTTCGCAAGACCGCCGAGTTACCGCCGCGGTAAAGACCGCCGACCGCGGCGGTATGCCGCTGCGCGTATTCCGACCGCTGGGAGCGTTCCGCCGGAATACCGCCAGCAGCCACACTGGCGGTCGGCGGGAAAGTGGAGACTGGTCAACCTCCACCGCCACGCCAGCAGAACACCGCCCCCAGAATTACGACCCACATTTCTGTGTGGCGGTCTTCTGTTGGCGGTCACGTCCCTATGGCTCCCGTCGCCTCCCGGAGGACCAACGCACAAGGTAAGTTGATCGTCCGTGAGGGGAGGGGGTGGGGGGGTGTTGTGTGATGTGTGCGTGCATGGGGGTGTGCGTGTGAGTGTGTAGAGGGGGTGTGTGAGTGCGTGCATGCGGGCGGGGAGTGCTGCTGTGCCTATGGGCAATGTGTGTAGTTCGGCGGGTGCGCATGTCGGCATGTATGTGTGCGGGTATGTGTCCCCGTTGTGTATGTGTGTGTGTAGGGGGTGTGTATATGTGCATGTTGGGGGTGTGTGCATGTCGGGGTGCGTGTATGTGCATGTCGGGGTGGGGGTGGGGAGGGGGTTCGTACCACCTCTGGGGGGTGGAGGGTGTGGGGGGAGGACTCGGGGGGGCAGTGGGGGGTGGGGAGACCCCTATCAGTGCCAGGGAAGGAATTCCCTGGCCCCGATAGTGCCTACCGCCATGGTTCGCATGGCGGTTCCCGACCGCCAGAAACCGCGGCGGTAAGCAGGGTCATGATACCGTTGGCGGTCTTGGGTCGACCGCCGGACCGGAGTGCGCAGACTCCAGCCCGTCGGTCATGACCGCCGTGGCTGTCGGAGTGGGGAAGTGGCGGTCGGTCGCGGCGGTGACCGCCGCGGTCAGAATGCCATTTTTAATACCGCCGGTCTGTTCGCGGTCCGACCGCCGCCTCTCCGCCGACCGCCAAGGTCAGAATGAGGGCCTTAGTGAGGAAGGACATTTGAGGCTAACCCATCCACCCAAGAGGAGTATAAATATAATTACCTACTAACTATTCTTCATATGAGCTTGAACATTCAAGTCTTTAAGTCAGTCTCCTTTTTCGGGATAACAAGTTGACTTCCACTTTTTGAAAATTAGTTTTTGGCCACAACCTTGACACAGTCCATTGGTATAAGCTCATACAATTTCACTCCAAAAGTACCACAGTTGGAGCAATGGCAGTACAACTGTGTCTCTGCTTTTCAGATGACATATCACAGTCAATTCTATCAGCACTACAACTAATCAGCGACATAGACATAACACAAAACACTTCCATAGGAGGAACGCCTGGGATCATTTACATAAAAAAAAAGAAAACAGGTCGAATTCTCCTATGTGCCTTCTACATGCTTTAATTACTGAGTATTTAAGAGCAAATGCAGCATCACTAGGTGTAGTGCTTTCCTCTTATTTAGTTTCTAAGCACTAACATAACACAACAGAAATGCACTTCTGAGGTCAAAGAAGACTTTTATTGTTGTTATATGAATGACGAATTAGTAGCTTTCCAGTCCGCGTTAATCAAACAAAATATATCAGTTTGCAATATACACAGCAGGTTATATTTATAAGATATTGAATGCAAAGCAAAACAAATACTTCACCGTGTAGGAACTATTTACAGCTACATCTTTCTAAGGTCTGCAAGCTGATGACCCCTGTCAGCCGCGAGAAAGAGTTTCATCTACCCACACGGGATGCTGGCAGCTGGCGCCAAGCTCCAGCACGAGGTCCGGCAGATTCGAATCTGACCCTCTGCAGCCTGTTACATTCGTTACAAAGGTGTGCCCCCTCCTCTCAGACCTGGGAAACTGAGCAAGCCTTTTGGAGACTGGCCAGGTCTCCAAGACTACTCCTGTTCCCAAGCTCAAGCAGAGAGAAAAACAACACCCATGTACCCTCTCTTATCAGGTCTAGTCTACTGTGAGAGCAAAACATCTTGGTTCATCTGGTGCAAAAACACAGCTTGGAAAAATACAGCTTGGATTCTCAACTGCAATGTCTAACTCCACGTTAAAGGCAATGGGCAGCTAACCTAAATATCAAATGCAATGTCATGTTAAAGACAATAGGCAGCTAACCTAAATATCAAATGCAATGTCTAGTGTCATGTCAAAGCCAATAGGCATCTAAGCTGAATACAAAATGCAATGTATAATATCATGTCAAAGCCCATAGGCAGCTGAGCTGAATACAAAATGCAATGTCTAATATCATGTCAAAGCCAATAGGCAGCTGAGCTGAAGATAAAATGTATATCATGTCAAAGCCAATAGGCAGCGGAGCTGAATACAAAATGCAATATATAATATCATGTCAAAGCCCATAGGCAGAATATCTAATAGCATATCAAAGTCAATAGGCAGAATACAGAATGTAATGGCTAATGCAATGTCAAAGCCCATAGGCGGCTCAACTGAATACAGAAAGTAATGGCTAATGCAATGTCAAAGCCCATAGGCGGCTAAACTGAACAAAACATACAATGTGATCATTGAGCAACTAATATGCGCAGTGGTGAAACACAAAGTCATTGGTCAAAACAAACTTTATCAAATGGCAGTACTCTAGGTCTACAAGTTAATAATGAATCTCCTATTTCTTAGAGCCTAAACAATCCAAAAAAGACTCCTCATTTATAGCATGGCAGTGTGTACAAGAATAGATGAGTTTTATAATTAACACCGCTAAACATCTAGCCGAGGCAAAGCTAATTATAATCAATATCAGTGAAGATATTTTAAAGATGCTGGTATAAATCAGCCTTTGTAAGTAAAAGCTAGACAAGGTCAAAAACAAAATAGCCGATTACAAAGAATTCCTCATGCAGTAAAATAAATAAACTACAGAAGGATACTAAAGAAGAAAATGTATACTCTTATACACAAGATGACTATGTAAACAGATCACAGGATTAATCCATACCAACAGTATCCTATAATCAGAACAACTGGTCCTCAAACTATGAATCAGATGGTAGGAATATGATGATTCTAATAATAGCATGAAAAGCAAGGATAGTTACAGAAAGGAAATAGGTATAACAGCCCCTTTTAACACACTACACAACTACCATAAGTGTATTATTGGCCCAACCCCTATAGATCACCACTTCCAATGGTTCTACCAGCCTAACCCTTCTATCAGGGAAACTGTCATTTTTTAGGATGAGGAGGGTGGAGAAGAAGGAGGGGAAATTAGAGGATACATTAAGAGGAGCTGGAGAGGATGAAGATAAGGAGCAAATCTGAGGGGCCACAACAGGGCAGACAGCTCATCAACTGGGTAGTCAATGTAACCCCTATGATCCTGACATCATAAGAAAACAATCTTCTCAACAAATGTCTGGTGTTCATTTCTACTAATTACACAGACAAATTTTGACTATCATGTGAAGTGCCAGAATGTTGTAGAAAAATAAGAGTTAGGGCTTTCATCCTGGATTCCTCTTTTACTCCTACTGATCCTACACACACTAAACAAAAGAAAAAAACATTCTTCAAACTCCTGTCAACTAATATTCCACCTGAAACAGCTGCCTTTAAGTAGGTGGTTGTAAAATATATTGAGGCAATTGACACCAGGAAAGTCCCTTATCATAATCTAATGGCCCAACAACAAAAGGTACTAAAATCCCTCTAAACGAAAGAAAACCTAGTGATCAAACCAGCAGACAAATTTGGGGCAATAGTCTAGAAGCTCGTTAAAATCAGAGGTAGGAATCCATCATAGAAGAGAAAAGAAAACTTATTAACGTGACACAGGAACAGTTGACATGAGAAGCCAAGTCCAAAAGTCCTAATTGCAGAACTTCCAATACAATCTTTTATTTCTGCAAACCACAAAAGGTGTACATAGACGTTTCATTAACTGTCCAATCAAACTTCAGCACATGATAATTTCTCAAACATTACAGTTATGATTCCTGCTACAATTTCATAACATTTACGCATGAGGTCCAATGAAATGACAGATAAAGTAATTACAAAATATTGGCCTATGTGCCCCATGTGATGACAATAGGATCTTTCAACATTTGAACAACAGTACATGCACAGGATAACATATGCATTGATATTTGTTGCTTAAACTGGCATTCAATGGTACATCACAAGTGCTGTCTTCCTGGCAAGCCGTGCATCATACTGCATTCGGAGCATAAAAGAAGAAAAACAATAAAAAATGTTCATCGGCATTATAATCTTCAACAACAGGCCTCGCTATCATTGAGTATAACAGAGCTGAACAGACCAATATAGATTCCATACTAAATAAAAGAAAGAAAGACAAAAAAGTCCCATCGTCAGGCATGTACTAGCATCATGACAGATCAAAGAAACTATCACATTGTACCTAATGGTCCAAAAAAGAAACCAGTGACATAACTTAGAAACATAGTGGGAGGGGCAACAAACTAAACTAGATCACAAAAAATGAAGTGGAATTTATAACAGCACGGAAACCTAGAATTCCGTATTTTTGTACTGTTCCGAAAATTCTCAGGCTAAGTGACTGTCCACTTGGGTGCCCATTGTATAATGGATAGGGTCAGTATTAAAAATCATGTCCACTTTTTTAAGTTGGTTCTTACGATCCCTAGTGGCCTAAATGCGGACATATGTCAAAAATACCAAACTTTTGCTCAATATAATTAGACATCCAATTTCATCCTACCACAGAACTTATGATATGTCTCAATGTTGAAGCCCTACCTATGAGCATACCTCAGGAGGATAGCTTGAGTGTGTTAGAAGACCTCTTAGGGGAGGAAATTATGTTTAAAGCACCTATAGATTTCATAATGAGGGTGTCAAAAATAACTTTAACAAAAAACTATTTGAGTATGAGGGTGCCATATAGCTACAATAACATGGTACGTCCATGGGTAGCATGCTTGCACTGAGTATTGTGTGTTTATATTTACACCTATTAGAAAAGGTGAATGCATGGTTCAACAATCCCTGCCTCGAACAACAACACCTAAGGTGCTGCTTTTTTGATGACATCTTCATCATATAGAGGGGCACTAAAGACTCAGCAAAACTGTTCACTAAACACATGGAAACGGAACAATATGTTACATTATGAAAATGCACAACATCGTGCTCTCAAGGAAAAACCACCAGTGTAGCAATTTCTCTAAATAATAAGAATTTGCTCTGGCTGCAAGATTACAAAACCATAGCAGAAAGACGATCAAGCAGATGAAGTGCTAGTAAGCATATATCTAGTGGAACTACCAAAAAAGAGAGCCAGATAGAATCACAGAGAGACTCTCCTTGAAGACAGACACTGGGAAGACCCAAAACAATTGATATGTGTCAGCACCTGCAGTGACAATTTCAATGAAACCAAGAGAATAATAACCAGCATTGTTGCATACTCGACTCTAATGAACTAACATAGGTAAAATCTGTGTTCTTGTCTAAACACAATACTAGCCTCAGAGACATGTTAGCTCACACCAGCACCAGTCAAACAGAGTTATGAAGATCAAAAAAGCTTATGGGAACTGCCAATGGAGAATGGACATTATTGATGAGGCCATAGCTTTGTGTGTCTGTTCACATGACAAACTAAGAATATTTTTTTTGGTCTTATGAGATCATGTGAACAAAGGAACCACACTAACTATCTCAACCTGTTCTTAACTTGAGAGCAGATGAATGTGTTGAGTAATGCTTGATCTAGAGCAGTGCTTTTATCAGAAAGGAAAAGTAACGTGCAGCAGCCTCACTGAGGGAGTTGACAAATCCAGAAGCATGAGCCTGTTGGTAGCAAATTAAAGCTCTTGAGAAGGAAGATTGTTGACCGTATTTGAAGCATAAAGCCAAACATTCCACTTCCAATAAACTGTATGATGGAAATATAGAGTGTGAGAAATTGTGATATTAGATGAGGGGTGGCGTGATTACCTTCCTCAAGTAATAACCGCAGGTCTTGTCAGGATGAACTAATAAAGTCACTCATTTAACCCGAGCTCTCTCTACCAGTGGTATCTATAGCATAGAGCAGACAGGCTTAACTTAAAAGGAATGCAGAAAATTTGTTATGCTGTACCAAAAAGGTAATAAAGTCAAAATACCACACAAGAACACTCCCAAACCAATTTAGTAACATAGATTATACTTAAATAAACAAAATTACACAAACATGACAAAAGTCCAATAAGGGAAACAAGAATGATGAAGTTTTAATTTGTTACTCCGTCAAAAACTTGACGGATATCCAAGTAATTCTAAAAAAGAGCTGTATTGGCTCTAATTGACTGCACAAGCAGTTTGTATTAGCAATAGATCTAAACCTTCTAATGGTCCTACTGCTCTGAAATCATTTACCAAAGTAAAAAGCAAAATGTAAAAGGGGGTGCTTAGGAAGTTCAATGTTTTTACTGAAAAGTCACTTAATCACATTTTGATCATATTATTCAAACGTATGAATTCTTCTTATAGATCCAATGTAACACAGGAGCCATCATATGATATTCCAAAAAATATATTCTTTATTCTTCATAACCTCAGACAGCAGCCCAGCCAATGAGTTTTATCCCAACAAGGGACCTAATCAGGCCTGTAAACAAACAGTACATATATTTAAGTACATATATAAAATACATATTCAGAAATCAAACCAACAAGTGCATATTTAAGCTACATTCTAAAACATACAATAGCTCCCTACACCTACACTTAATGTAACAGAAACCTAAATGTTGTTACATTGAGCAAAAAAGTCAAAAACACGTAGGCCACACAAAAATATAATCATATAATTTTCCTTTCTTAGATTTAAATCTATAGATTCACCAAAGAAAATACATAACATTGTCTACTAATAGTGATATAAAGAAAAGACAATCCTCCATTTATGATTTCAAATATAGAGTCAAATCACCCAGAATTGTACATCTTAAGCTCCACTTACATTAAAGATTTCTTAGTGTTTCCTTGAGGGCAAGTGTAAGTTACACAGAAGACGAGGGGGCTGAATAGTGGTACCACTCAAGGTTCCTACAAAATATGTATTAAAAATTCCTATAACTAATTCTAATACACTGTTTTAGGTGTACTTCATCATTTAACTGGAGTCGTCACATTTGAGAAATGAAGAGTGCAAACCCACAAGTGCCACCCTTTGTAATGATTTTAGATAATCATGCAATAAAGTATCTATCTATCAACAAAATAATTGTTGTGTAGTAATTATGAAGTGGAGGTTAACAGCGTTGTTTGCTTTTGGACTAGTGTTAGTGGAAAAATATAGATTGCTTGTTGATGTCATGTGACTATGGAGCACTTTAATCATTTTTTGGTTTAAAATTAATTACACTGGCTATGATTGTCGCAGACATTGTGTTGGTATTAGACAATGCCTGCAATATATAATATGTATTGACTCTATGTTATTCATTTAGGTCACACTTGGGAAACAGATATTTAGCTTTCTTCCTTCTCTGGTTTACACTCATCCGGGAAGAATCAATAAGGAATTTTTAATGTGAGTAAGAAGAGAGAATGTATTTGTGATACTTAAATAGGCTACACAATTATTTTGTTGATAGATACTTTATTGCATGATTATCTAAAATCATTACAAAAGTCACAGAAAGAAATTAGGATGGCTTGTACCTTATAAAATCTCTTTCACTTGTCAGCAATAACACATAAATACTTTATATAAATAATTGGCATTTAAAAAACAATTATAAGAGTATTGAACTCAGAAAACTAAAATGCAGATGAATCTCAAGCTGGCTCAGATCCCCTCTGAGGTCCAAAATGTCTGCCAAGTGCTAATCAGGGACTCATGATATAATGCCTGGTGGGTTTGTTAGGTGTGCTCAGACTGTTCTCATCAACTTTATAAATTGGGCCTCCAACTGTAAGCACCTGCCCTTCAGGCATGCTTCCACGGCAATGCTACAGATGTGGACATGTAGGGCATGCCATATAGGTCAGAGCCAGAATACTCTAAGAGGCAGCAGCACTGGACATATGCACACAATTTGGATTAAAGATTCCTCCTTCCTTGCACAGAATCTGCACTACCTGTACTGAGCTTCAAAATGCCTCCGGCCCTATCCATATGTTTTTAATGGAATAAGCCCCAGACGGGCTCTCATTAGCTCCTGTTTGAGGGTCATATTAAATGGCAGAAAAAGATAGTTGGGCGTGGTCCCAGATTAATAGAGGGTGGCTGCCCAGCCACTATGGGCAAGTTTCTTCATTGTCTTACAGTCCTGCTCCTTGGAGATCAACTTTACCTGCTTGTTCAATGATCTGTAAATTGTTGGACCAAGGAGACTACTTGCCCATATCACCCTGGCCTCAAGAGTGCCCAGTGCTTGACTTAAAAACGTATTCCAGTTAAATTGAGGGTTTTTTATTGTTTCCCAAATTAGATTTTTAAGTGTATCTTCTTTGGCTCGCTTGGTTTTGGCGCAGTATATTAAGAATTTGGCTTTCAATGCCCAATAATGTGATGTCAGGTGAAAGTCTTGGTGAATGTGAGCATATACTGTACAATCAGGTAGAGAAAATACTCTGGGATGTCATGCTGATTGTGCCCTATCCAGCCAATTTGCCAATTTATGTCTGTATATAATTATGCTACGTGTTAAAGTTGGAAGGAATTTACTGCCCATCACTTTTAGCAAGGGGCTTAAATTGGGGTGCTTAATGATTTCCAAAGCCTGTGAAAGGCCCCTTTCAATGAATTTGCGACAGCTTTTTGGGCCTGAGCGTTCGATACAGTACAGGCCCTATGGTCTAGCCAAACCCCCTGGTACTTGGAGGTTTTAACTACTTCTACAGGGCTTCTCTTAATGAACCAGGCCCCTTGTTTCTTCAATTTAGATAACATTACCATAACTTTTGTTTTAGTGACATTTATTTTTTAGGCTGTTTTCTTGGCAGTAATTTACCAAAGCTTCAAGAAGGCACTGACACCCAATTGGTGCCTGGTTCAAGAGCACTGTGTCATCTGAAAATTGCAAATATTGTATTCTGGTGCCTGCCATTTTTAGGGGGAATGCCCTCAGACTCTCTAGATGGAATATCAGGTCTGCAAAATACAGATTGAATAAAAGTGGGACTAATATCCATCCTTGTTTTAGGCCCTTATCAATCCTGATTTTTGCTGTGGTAGTCCATTTGGCATTGACCTTTATTTTTACTCATGTATCTGTGTATAAAGCGATGATCGCGTTCAGTGAGTTGGTTGGGATAGCCCAGGCCTTTAGTTTTTGCCAAAGCCTTGGTCTTGACATGTTGTCGAAGGCGGTTTGAAAGACAAAAAATCCGGCATACAGGACCTTCTCCTTTGGGACCATGGTTACTTCACTCAGATGTGCCAAGCAAAAAAGACTATCCTCAATTTGGCTTCCCCTTTGAAACCCCATCTGGCTTGGGGTGATTATGTTTATGCTTGCGACCCAGGCTTGAAGTTCTGACTTTAAGCCACTGGCAAAATATTTCCCTTCTGTGTTCAAAAGCACAATTACCCTATAATTTCCAGGAGCTGACCTGGGCCCCTTTTTATATATAGGCACCAATAATGATCCCCACCATGATTCAGGAATGGCTCACCCCAGAAGATATTGTTGAAACAGGGGAGCCATAACAGTGGCCCATCCTTGGGGCTCATTTATATACTGTGGCCAGAATGCAGCTTTGGCCAGGGGCCCCTCCAGTGTGCATGGTTTTAATTTCTTTTATGACTTGTGCCAATCTGATTGTTGTCAAGACCCTATCCGGTGTCTTTTGTGATCCCATTCCAATTCCATTGTTCCCTTTTATGGGGATGGCTTCCTTTTGTTCCCTGTATAGCTTTAAAACATATGATTATCAATCAGATGGAGCGATGTTGTCTCCTATTGCCTGAGGCTTTGAGGTGGAGTTTTTGTTGATCAACCTCCAAAATTTTCTTTGATCCTTTGCTCTTATGATCTGGTGTGACTTGGACCATTTTATTGCTTCTTCCTCCTTTTTTGTGTGTTTAGGACCTTTCTGTATTTTTTCCTTATGGAAGAAATCTGGAAGTGCAGCCACTGGTTCTCCGCTTTACTTTGGCTTTTGTTTTACAGAGCCTTATTTAACTGCCGCTTTAAGGCCCGTAACTGACATTGATTGCATCTTACCGAAATTAGCTGGGGTAATTCATTGCATCCATTTCTTTAAGGAAAGATGCCAAGCACCCCCAAAGATTTGTTAGAGAAGTTGATCCCACCTCATTCAGGATCATCTCCAGAAATTGATCCACGAGTATTCCATATTCCTTTTGATTATCCATATTCCACATCACCCTGATAGTTGGTTTCAACTGGTCTTGTTTTCCGATAAGGGTCACATTTGGGCAGCACGGACACATGACTGAGACTTTGCAGCTAAGTGTTGCATGATCGCTTGCCAATGTTTTGGATGCTGAGAATTTGCTTATTTGCAATGTAGCCAAGAGTAGCCATTCTAAAAAAAGAAAAGTGGGTGTGGGCCGATGGGATATCCGGTGCTACTCTGCCATTTATTATGCAAAGGCCCAATTGATTTAGTTGCACTGCCAGCTCTCTGCCTTTTTTATCAGTCCTTACGTATTGCCCCATCAGTGTTGGAATGTCCCAGAATTTATCGTTCAGATCTGAATAGCTACTGTTCAGGTTATCATGCATTAGGTTGCAGTTGAAGTCACCCATGATTACCCACATCTCATCTGGATGGGGGGTTGCATCAGAGTTGCAACTCTTCTGGGAGTGGTATAGATATATGCTGCCTACTTTAAGGGATTTACTCGGGCTCAGGCTTTTGTAGTGGGTTGGGGTTATTTCCACAATGATATAGTCACACTTCCTTGCTTCTAATACCTGTAATCGCCAATGTGTTTTTAAAATAAATTGACACCCCCCTGAGGCGTGGCCCCTTACTGGCGACACAATTGCAGGAGATTTATATACAGTGAAGTCGGGCAGGGGATGGTATTTATTGCCCATGTCTCTTGAAGAGCAACAATATTACATTTCCTCAAGTCTTCAATCACTTTGTCCTTGGCTATACAATCAATTAATCCTCTGATATTCCATGAGTTTAATATGAGTGCATTCACTCTTGGAGGATTATTTTCCTTTTGCAGTTCAATGTTAAACATTGGAATGTAATGCGCTCGATATCCATGCCCACTCAATTGGGGCCAACCTCTGGGTTGTGGATGGCAGTCCTTCCCCTGAGTTCCATGTTGTGATTGTTAACCTCTTGTCCATATATATCGCCTATTGCAGCCTTCCCTTGTGGTGCACTTTAGTACTGACCCGGAGGACAGCGTATTACTAGTTTTTTGTTTGTCCTTCCGGCCTGCCTATGTATTCCAAATTGAGTACATTTCCAGAGGGCAGACTGGATACTTGTTAACTGCTGGCTCACTAAATGTGATGCCCCATTGCTCCAGCTTGTTCTTACTTTTCCACAGTACCTGGGCAATATTTCGGATATGGAAGGTGATTTCAGTACCCTAGTTGATCTCACCCAATCCTGGGGAGACTGACTACCCTTTTGATGCCAGAGGATTACATTTGTGCCAGGTCTGCTAGGTTAACACATAGCCTCAGGAAATTACCCCTTTGATTATATCCTATGATTCCCTTTACATGTATTCTGGATAAAAGATTATTGTTTGTTCTTTTCCAATTTTGAGTTTTTGCTTCTGTCTCTGGGTAATCTGGATTTGAGGTCAGGGACTCACTGGGTTTTTCTGCCTACCTTCTCACTCTGTTTGAGGACTAGGCACACTCCATAAAGGATATGTCTTTCCCCCAGGTCTTATTTCTGACAGATTCATCATTACCAGGTGCTAGTGGGTTGCAGAACGGCAGTTGTTGTGTAACATGTAACATACTCCCTTGTGGTTCCTGAGGGGCCTTGGCCTTTGGTATTGAAAGTGGGCTGCATTATTTAAGGTCCTTCTAAGGGCCTTGTGGGGAAGGCCAGTCTCATTTCCTACAGTTGCTTTGCATGATTGGGTTGTCGCGGTTGACCTTCCTACACTGGCTTTGGAGGATTTGTTGAGGCTCTGTCTTTTCCGTTCATTTTGGGTCAAGTGGACAATCTTTGGAGCTGCTTTTTTGGTTGCTTTGTGGCTGAGCCCCCAACATCTAAGCCGGACACCTCCTGTGAGAGTTTACTTTCCTCCTTGTTATTTGGCACCTCAGTTGGTCTTACTTCTAACCATTGTTCTTATTTTGATTTTGTTCAATTTCCTCAATCTTTTCTTGTTTTTCGTTGCCGGGGGGTAACCTATCCTCTGCCGACATGAATTTGTTCTTTGCATCATTATTTTGTTTTAACGGCTCCACTTCCTGTGTCGAGATGGTCTGTTTCACTGTGCTGTCAAGCATAGGCAACACATCTTCCGCCCCTGGGTGGCCCCCTGGGAATGGGGTTGCACTTCCTACTTCTATAGTTTTTTGGAATGTGCCCACTGCTGTCTGGATTTGCCCATCGGATGGCCTGGGTCTCTTGCAAATAGAGTTGCTGCTGGTTCAATTTCAGCTGGTGTGGTTCCAGGTCCTGGGATTTCGATAGCTTCCTGGGTCTCTGGGGAGAGAAGTGCCCTTTTAAGGTCACTAATTACTGAGGCCATTACTGTTGGGAGGGGCGTCAGTTTTTCAATTATTGGCTCACAAGCACACAAGTTTAGCTTAGGTTCAATTCGAACTGAGTCTTGTGCTGTGATGATTAAGGCATTTAGGATGTCTAGTTTCCCAACAATCTTTGCGATTGAAGTGGAAATCAGTTGTAAGATGGAAATCTGTTCTATCAGCTTGTCTGCACGTAAGTGTGACGTGTGAGTCATTACTTTGAGCGTGTTGTTGATATTAGCGATTGTCGCAATTTGTACCAATGTCTCTTGATCCTTGCCTCCCTCACCGGCGGCATGGGGGTGAGTGAAGCATGTATTTGAGAACTCCAAACACCAGCTGGATAAGGATCATCTTTTTGTGGCAATTGGTGGTGCCTCGTGGTTGCCAGGTTAGTTTCAGGTTGATAGTGGAGATTTTCTCTAAGCCTGGCTTCCTTGAGTGCTCCATCTTCTCTTGTGTTGCTGGTGCTGGTTCTATCTCTTTTAATTTATGGCTCCTTTTGTTAGTGTGGGTGACTACATGGGGAAGAAGATAGCCACTCGAATGGCTGGGGTGACTTCTTCCTGTCTTCTCCTGTGGAGCCGGTAAATCTACTGGCTCTTATATCCACTGGCTCATACTGCAGATGCTAGGATGTCAATTTGGATGAATGGGATGGATTAAGAAATCCCCTTTGGCTCCCCCGCGGTCAGACATGTGCCCCTGCGGCCCTCTGGACTTTCAGTTTCCTTTTCCCCATTGAGCTTACCTTGGAACACCAGAATCTCGGGGCTTAGTGGAATCATTCTACCAACTGCCTGGATGGCTGCTGTTTTTTCCACTGCACTCTCTGTAGGGGAGTAGGCTTCACTTTTAGGGGACTTCTTTGAGGATGGAGAAAAACCTCCGCTTTATGCTATCCAGTTGAGCAGGATGGAATCAGTATTTGGTGGGAAAACGGCAGCACGTGAGGTATTGTCAGCAATTGGTTGTGGCGTCGAGCTTAACCAGCTGGGCCTTTTTGGAGATTTGAAAATAGCCTAATCGACCTTTGAATCAATGGTTGATCCTGTACCCACGTCCTTGGTGTCCACTTCAGGCTCCCGTGTTGACTTTGATGGCTCTGACTTTAGTATCTATTTAGGGTCTTGCAAAAAAATGTTGATCTCAGCGGTGGATGTTCTTGTGCTCCTTGGCAGCTGAGACTTTTCCCATGGTGCTTTACTCGTCTGCAGAGCACCTCCCTTATGTATATCCAGGGTCTGGGGAATTCTTTCTCTGTTGGATCCTTGGTAGTTTCTGGACTCTTGTCTATTGGAGTACAACAGTTTCTCCTTATAGGGCTTGGTTGTTTATGGGGTCTTTGGATGGCCTGAAGTGAGGTCAGTGGGGAACTTCGTGTCTGCATTTATTAGTGGAAGTCCTGATCTGGATCCAAGACTGGGTTTAAACACAATGTTGGATAGCCCCTTAGTATGCCTCCCATTATCATGGCCGGCTGTCCACTACTTTCAAAAGTTCAGGCTCTCAATTTAGCCTCTCGATTTAGCCTCCATTAGCTGAGAAAAAATGAACTTGTTGAAGCTCCTCCTCTCCCTGTCTTTGTCGACGGCAATGGTGCAGAGTGTGGTGCTTCTTCGCCTTTCCCTTTGGCCTGGCCTTGCCTGGTCGAATTACCTTGGGACTTGCAATTATGAAATGTTTGTGGGATATCTTGATTCAAGACCATGCGTTGAGAGGCATGCAGAGAGTCAATGGGTAGCGGACAGCATTCACTGGAAAGTGGTGACATGCGATTTGGCTGACTAATTGACTGGTGGACTTGTTGGGACAGGTTGGTGCACCAAGACTCTTGAGGAACCTGGAGACCTTAAAGACCCTTAATGAGCTGTGTGAAGGGCTGTGAGTGGGTCTCACCAAACTGACCACAAGCCACATTCAGACCTAGCTGGGCCGCTTCTGTGGGACTCACACTGGGCAGCAGCCAGCTACGGCTGCCGTTCTTGCCACGACTGACACGGTCAAAACAATTGTGGCTGGTGCTGTCTTGTACTGGCTGGTAACTGGAGTTGGCTACATTATTCAGGGCCTCAACATTTCTGTTAGACCTGGCATCCGTGGTGTGGTCTCCCCTGACTGTGCGTGACTCTGGTTTGGATGTTTTTGATACTGTGGGCACTTTACCCCTGCTGACCAGTGCTAAAGCGCAAGTCCTTCCTCTCAAAATTATATATTTAATTGGCTTTTCCATCATTGGCATATTTGATTTACTAGTAAGTCCCTACTATGGTGCACTAGAGGTGCCAAGGGCCTGTAAATCAAATGCTACTAGTGGACCTGCAGCACTGGTTGTGGCACTCACATGAGTGGCCCTATAAACATGGCTCAGACCTGCCACTGCAGTGTCAGTGTGTGCAGTTTTCTAATCTGCCAATTTGACCTGGCAAGTGCACCCACTTGCCAGGCCCATCTCTTCCCTTTTACTACATGTAAGGCACCCCTGAGGTAGGCCCTAGGTAGCCCCATGGGTAGGGTGCAGTGCATGCTAAAGGTGGGACAACTACTGATGTGTTTTATATGTCCTAACAGTGAAATATTGCCAAATGTGTTTTTCACTGTTGCAAGACCTATCTCTCTCATAGGTTAACATGGGCTCTGCCTTTAAATCTCTTTTAAGTGCAGTTTCCCTTTGGGAGCAGATAGAGATTTGGGCCCTCATTATGAACATGGCGGTAAACACCGTCGCCCGCCGTGGTGATGGTGAACAGAAGACCGCCATTGGCGGTGAAAAGAAACTTGCCATATAATTATGCCAAAAACAGAAACCACCAAACATTCTGCTACCACCAGCCACCACCAGGGCCCTTGATGGTGGAAAGGCTGCACACCCCAGCCTGCCACCGCCAAGCAGACAAATCCCCCGCCCTCCAAATAATGATGCACAAATCACTGCGGTGGATAGTGAATGTCGAACGACCATTGGCGGTACGGACCGCCAATGCCAGCAATGAGACCCAAAAGCAAGAAATGCACATATTGGCAAGTTTGAAACCCACACACCTGACACACATTCACAACACTATAAAACACTCACATACACAACCCACAATCATTTGCATCGCCAATAGGACAACTGAGACTGACAACACAACACGCTTAGACAGAACGAAACATCACACAGGTCACACACTCAACCACACAACAGCACCCTCATCATTATCCACACAACACACCATCCACAACACACACCATGGCACCCCCTAAGCACCCATGCTTCACAGATAGGGAGCTAAAAACAATGGTGGACAAAATACTCAAGGTTGAGCCACAAATCTTCGGGGCACAGGTCCAGCACACACCCATCGCCAGGAAGATGGAGTTATGGCAAACGATTGTCAACCACGTCAACGCAGTGGGAAACCATCCACGCATGAGGGATGACATCTGCAAGAGATGGAACAACCTGCGTGGGAAGGTGAGGTTGATGGCATCGAGGCACAACATTGCGGTCCAGAAGACTGGGGGAGGACCCCCACCTACACCCTTGACTACACCGACTGGGAGTAAAAGGTACTGGCCATCCTGCACCATGAGGGCCTCACTGGACTCACTAGAGGAATGGACTCGGGTAAGTCATCTACAATTACCCCATATCCACCACTCCTGTAATGCATGCACCACCCTTCCCCACCCCTTCAACTACCACCAGGACCACTACCCCACCCAGGCCACACTCACTACATTCAGTCACCCTGCATGACCACAAACCCACTAACAGGCCCACATCCCTCCCCCTGTGCACAGCCACCTACCCCTGCAAAGAATCACAATTACACTACACCACCCACAGTGCACTTCCACATCCCATGAACAATGCAATGGCAATTCCACAATAGGTCCCTGCATGGCCCAACAGGGGAATAAACTTCACAAAATAGGGCAGGGCTGTGCATCCTGATTCAATTTAGTACATGTAACATACATGCCCATTCCCCCCTACAGGCACCACCACCCATGACGGAAAGGCCAAGGAATGCTAGCACCCCACGTGGAGACAGAGGCCCCTGTTGGAAAATTGGTTATTGGTAAGGGCAGGTAAGTACCTACACTTAGCAATGGGCCACTAACCTCCACCTAGGTCCAGTTAGGTCTCAGTAAATTAAACCCAGCTCAACCCTTGGTAGCTTGGCAACGAGCGACAAGGCTTAACTTAGGAGACAGAGTGTAAAGCATTCAAATATCACAAAACAGTAATTAAACAAAACACAGGAAACAGTTTAAAAATCCAAAACCAATTTATAAAAATAGATTATATTTTTATCTTTAAAATGACACCAAAACGAATAAAATCAGATAAGGGGAACTGGAGATTTTTAAAGTATTAATGCTTTCTAGCGCATGGAAACAACTAGCGTTCAAAGGGTTAAAAAAGGTCACACTGGAAAGGAACAAAGTCCAGAGTTCAGGCCACCCACAAGGTAACACTGTCACTCTTACTTTCAGAACTGTTTGATTCAGGAAAGTGGTCCACAGCACCAGCCAAGGGTTCAGGGGCTCTGGTGTGCCCCTTGGGGCCTGGGACTACAACTCCCACAATGCACCTCTTCAACTTATGGAGTTGCTCCAAACAGCTCCAAACTTCTGGATCTTCTTTCAGAGGTCCTTTTGTAACATTGAAGTGTCCACAACTTGATCCAAGGTTCCAGAAGCTCTGAGTTTCTCCTTGGGAGTTGGGATTGCAATTCCCAGAATGCACCTGGTCAGAATCCTCACATGGCCACTGGACGGCGGTCAGCTGTGCTCTGCTTGCAGGACTTGATGCAGGGGACTCTGGGCAGCTCCTTTGTACCTGTAGCAAACAGGGAGTCCCTTATTGAAGCAGTAGAAGACAGGTAAAGTCCTTTTAGTGGCGAATCTCAAGTGTGCAGCTGGTGCAGTCCTCCAGAGTGCAGTGTCCGGGTGCAGGTCAGGGGTCCAGCAGGGCAGTCCTTCTTCTCCTGTAGTTCTTCCTTGTTGGAATCTGATAGGGATCTGAGGTGTGGGTGCAGGTCTGCCAGTTTTATCCTTGCTCCTGGGTGAAAAACAGGGGGTCCTGGTTCTTCAATCAGGGGCAAGGTCCTTCCCCTTGTGGTGACCACTTCCTGGGAAGTGTGGCAAAAATCTATCCCAGGGAGCAACATTCCTCAAAAATGGAAGTTACATCTGGCTGAGCTCACCCACTGGTGTGGCTAAAAATCCTAAACACAACTCTCTCCTGCCCTCTCCTAATCTAATCAAGGGGGCACATAATTGTCAGGGGTTGCAGGATGTGGGGATGTTGCTGGGTTGCTCCAAATGTCCTTCTCTGCCTTTGAAGACAACTGGAAGTTGTGGGATTTATTATAACAATTAATCTGATAACAAACTCTTCATATCTGTTACTTAAGGGGACTTTTAAAATTAAAATAAAGTCTCCCCATTCTAGCCTATGAAGACCATTCACTACAATGAGGTAAAATCATAATTTGGCTGTTTTACCTCACCAGGGCTTATAAAACTATTTTTATAAGGTCCCTGCTTATAGTTACATGGCACACAGCCCTAGGGGCACATAGGGCACACCTTAGGGGTGACTTATATGTAAAAATAAGGTTGTTTAAGACTTTGGAACTACTTTTAATTCCAAAGTCGAATTTGCATGTAACTTTAATTTAAAAGCAGCCAGCAAGGCAGGCCTGCCTTTAAAATGACACTGGGCACCTCAGCAGTGCACCTATGGGTGCATTACCTATGCTAGGGTCCCTAAACCTACATGCCCTTCCACATATTAGGGACTTATAGATAGGTTGACTTAGCCAATTATAATTAGCCTAATTTGCATACTGATTTTACACAGAGCAAAGGCCCTGGGACTGGTTAGCAATACCCAGGGCACCATCAGAGTCAGGAAAACACCAGCAAAAAGTGGAAAATGGGGGCAAAAAGTTAGGGGGCCTCTGCAATCAGCCCTGTTCTCTCACAGCCCCACTCAGGACAGTGGAGAATTAAGTGTGGACATTGAGGAATACCCTGGCCTGTCACACACTCCTGGACTGTCACCCTCCAGCAGCCCCACCCAGGATACCACTGACACCCCTACCGCCCAGCCACCAACATCAGCTCTGGCCAAACGACCCCACACCAGTGTCTCCAGGCCACAGACTGGCGGACCACAAGTACAGAAGCCAGAGTCACCACCTACTAACAGCCAGGATGACGATGGCCCCAGTACAAGTGGTACAGCCACACCTGTGCAGGGGACACAGGCACAGGAGGCTAGGCCCGGTGGGAGGGTATCAGTGGCCCAGGGGGAGGCCAAAGGATGGATGCTGTAGCCCAGGTGGTGATCTCTGAGGTCCTGGGAGAATACCACCATACCCAGGACAGGATGGGCCAGATCCTGGCCACCCTGGAATAGAGTCAAAGGTTGCACCAATCGCTCAGCCCATGTACCTAGTATGGACATCCACCATTAGCCCACTCCCTATCTCTGTAAAGCACACCAATGCATTAGGGACACCAAATAAAACACATGTACACCAATTTGTATGTCCCCTGTCATAATTATGAATCAATTGTAAATGTGAATGCGTTTGCCAGTCAATTCCATAATCAGATCTTTATTGCTTGAATGGCACCCCACGCACAACATTGTGTAGAATAAACAGAAATGTACACCATGTTTGTCTCCATGGCACATACCACCTTAATATTCAGGTAATAGTGTCAATGACTACAGACCCCACATTCCCATAGTGGTGAATAAGTCAGGCAGACATTATGCATTTCAGACAACAGCATCAGTGAAGAGTACCTCATAGTCACTGGAAGTATAGTTGGATCAACTGGTTCCTGGAGTGGACATCTTCCCCCTCTTCATCCTCACCATCACTCTCACCCCCTCTCAGAGGAAGCAGGATATACAGCACCCTCCTCCTCCAGTAGGGGAATAGCTTTCCTCACAGCCACGTTATGCAGCATGTAGCAGGCCACCACTATTCTACACACCTTCACAGGGCCATAGCACAGGGAACCCCCAGAGAGATGGAGGCAACATAATCTAGCCTTCAGGAGACCTATAGTGTGCTCTATCACCCTCCTAGTACGTCCATAGGCCTCATTGTAATTCCTCTATGCATCTGTCCTAGGATTTCAGGAGCCATTGCATGTTGGGATAGCCAGAATCACCTGCAAAAGTGTTTGAAACAGGACTGTAACAAACTGTCATTAATTGCAGACAGCCTGGCTGTCAGCTTTGAACAGAATCAGTGTGACACATACTCACTTATGAGCCATCCTCTGTCCCCTTGTAGTTGATCCATCATGTGTGGTAAACTGCTGTCTCTCAGGACAAATGAATCTTGGACTGATCCTGGAAACAGGACATTCACATGTGATAAGCACTGGTCTGCTGTGCACACCAATTGTATGTTCATTGAGTGGAAGTTCTTCCTATTTCTGTACACCTGTTCATTTAGTCTTGGGGAGATGAGAGCTATGTGGGTTGCAAAGGCATAACAGTCAGACTTGATGACATGAAGTTCAGCCCTTTGGGAAAACTTTACATATGTCTGCAGGTGTACTACAAATGCATCCAGGAATTTGGACAGGATGAGGCTAAATATTGGCTGTGAGAGCTCTGCACCCATGCCCACTGTCACCTGAAATGAGCCCGTGACCAAGTAAAGGAGTACAGAGAGCACTTGCACTTCAGTAGGGATGGCATGCTGATTCCGATTAGCCGGTCTCAGTACTGGATCTAGTAATGCACATAGTTTATGGATTGTAGCACAATTGAGTCTGTAGTTGACAATGATGTGACGTTCCACCATGGTCTCCAAATCAACAAGAGGTCTCTACACAGATAGGGTCCTCCCTCACCACATGGGTCTGTACCTAGGGGGAGGAGAGAACACATGTGAGGGACACACATATATATTCACAACATGTTGTGTATGAATAACTGCTGTACAATAGGTAGGTTACACACAAGCGATGGATGATGTACAACTGTAGGGACATGTATGAAGTGATACGTCTGGACTGTTGTGGGGAACAAACACTCATGTGGGCATGCGACTAATGTCTTGCATGGGGCCCATGACCAGGAAATATCTGCATCGTCCTAGCAAAATGGCAGCCTCCTGCATTCCAAATATGTAGCAGTGGAAGACCTCATTCCGCTGGCGGTTGTTGTTATGGCGTAAGGTGGTGATCACCGCGTGCAACCATTCATTGGTTAACATGGTTGTCAATGGGGTACCTGGGCCTATCATGATCGCTGCCGGTGGTGACGGTGCACAGTGCTGCGGAGCGTACGCCATGTCGTCACCCCAGGTTCACTTGACTCCCAGATCCCATGCATGGAAGTACTCCACTGAGTGTGCTGCTTTGTCCTGACTCTGGTTACTCAAATGGCACATGTCACAGGGGAAAGGGCCCCTGTCTTCACCACAGAGGATCTGGAGAAGCTGGTGGATGGGGCCCTACCCTTGTATGCCAAGTTATATCGGCGACCAGAGGAGCAGGTGAGTAGGTGGATGACATGCATGGATGTGTGTGAAGGTGGTGAATGCCTGTATGCATCTGTGGTCGGTATGTACCTGCACAGGCATAGATTGTATGACAAGTACTGTGAGTGAGGTGGTGAAATGATCTTGTGAAGTGTCTGTCCCATAGGGAACGTATAGTCAGCGGTATCACATGCCAATTTTCTGAACTATGTTTTTCTTTTCTGTGTGTCCCATACAGGTCAGCGCCCATCAGAAGAGGGCACTCTGGCAGGCCATCGCCAGGGAGGTAAAGACCCTCAGGTCTACAACCGGCGGAGCACCCACAGCAGGAAGCGGTGGGAGGACCTGCGGCGCTGGGCCAGGAAGACCTGCAAGGCCCAGCTAGGGAAGTCCTCCCAACTAAGAAGGGGTGCCCGTTGGGCCCTGACCCCCTCTTAATGTGCCGCTTTCTGGCGGTGGAACATCCAGATTTGGATGGGCACTTGAAGGCTGCACAGCAGCCACAAGGGGGTGAGTACCAATACCATATCATGCCGTATTGATGGATGTCTGAGGGTGCTGTAGTATGTATGCTGTCTAGTGCCAGGTACTCTGACAGTTATCTAACAGCAATCCGGCCCCCATGGGCACTGAGATGATTAGGGGCAGGTCTGCAGTTCATCAGGTCCTTGTGTCATGTGTCTCCCCAGGCACCTCATTTACTGCCCCAGCCAGCCCTGCTGCCCTCACGGAGGAGGCTATTGACCTCCTGAGGACCATCTCTGTAGGGCAGACAACCATCGTGAATGCCATCCAGGAGCTAGCATCCCAGATGCAGCAATGCAATGCATACCTGGAAGCCATTCATGGTGCCATGTCTGGCCTACAGAGATCTTTTCAGGCTCTGGTCTCCTCTTAGATGGCAGCCAGTGTCCCTGGTCTTTCCATCCCCCCTCCAACCACCTCTGCCCCTTCCAGCACGCCACTCCCTTCACCCATCCCAAGCACACGTTCAGACAGCCATGCACACACCTCAACACACTAAAAGCATACACAGAAACACAAGCACCACACTTCCCACAGGCAGGCATTCACACAGCCAACATACAAAAGCTCACACAACAACATCCACTTCCCCCAGTGTGTCGACTTCTCCCGCCTCCCTGTCTGTCTCCTCAACATGCACACCCACAAGCACAGCACCCTCATTCACTGTTGCTGGCCCCATTCTTGCAGTCACCACAACATCAGACATCCAGTCATGCACACCAGGCACCACACCTGCACTCACCACAATGACATTGACTGACACATGCAGCACACTCACCAGACCTGCAGACACTCAGACAACATCCATGTACACTGACAGCCTGTCTTGTCCCACTGTGTCCACCCCCCTCCTCCAAAAACATTCCCAGACACCCACCCAACACACATCCACCACACTTCAGCATACTGTCCAGGCACCTGCATCCACCTCCTGCACACCTACACCAGTTACAAGCACTACCTCTACCTCCACTCCTGCACCTTCCTCCATGTCCACCCCAAATGACCCTAAAAAAGTCATTTCAGCCCTAAACGTGGCCAACTCCTTGCCCTGTCCACTCCTTCCACGTCTAAGTCTGCCCCAGTCTGCCCTTCCTATTCCCGCGCCCCTTCCCCAGTGAGCAGGAAGCCACGTGCTGGCCCAGGTCCATCTGTCCCCCCCCGGTCCAAGTCCACTCCCCCACCTTCGAAGGGCAAACCCAAACCCCCTCCACCTCCCAAATGTAAGCCCAAGTCCCCCCTCCCAGACGTAAGTCCCCACCCCGCCATCCCCTGCCCCTGTTCCCTGAGGTGCCTGGCTGCCCCATTGACGTCCCTTTATGGTGGAGTACCATGTGCACATGTGGTAGTCAAGTTCGGGCCATTTGGGCACTTCAGCCTTTTACAGTTGGACTGGCCAATGGCCTTATTTGGACATTTAATTTTCAATAATTATTAAAGTTTGAGTGCCCAGTGTTGCTTTGCACACTCTGGAGACATGGTTAATTGTTTCATTGGGGGGAGTGGTGTACTTTGGGCAGGTTGTATTGGCCTTGTGTCGGGTAAGTTCCTCTTGTTCTGGTGTGTATGGCTTGTGATGGTGTGAGAGGTTGGGGGTGCATTGCAGGGTGGGTGAGTTGGGTGGGTGTGTAACTGTGCCCTTTCTTCCCATGTGTACTAGGTTGCAGTACTTACCATCATCGTCTTCGTCTGCGGTCACAGTCATAAAGGTATATGGCAAGGAGCAGCACTGGCATGATTTCCATCTCTCGCTCCATGTGTGCTTCAGCATGTTGTGTGTGTCTACGGTGAGTGTTTCCTTTTATTTGGTTTGTTTCCGCTAGGCTTTGCGTGGCAGTGTTTCCCGTCCCGGAACTGACGGTGGTCTTGTGCTTCATTATTTGTTGGGCGGGTGGGGCCTTTCCTTCGGCCCGTGGGTGGCCTCTTCCGTCGATATCGGCACTCCTCTGCTGGCAGTGAGTGGTTTTCATGCAGGCTGTTTTTCAAGTGCTTCATTATGTGGTGGTCCAGACCGCCAGCCTCTTGGTGGTAGTTACTGCCACCTCTGGCAGTGCCGTATTTCCCGCCATATTCATAATGACCACCTTGGTTTTTGGGGTCTCTGAACTCACAATTTAAAAATACATCTTTTGGTTAACTTGGTTTTTAAATTGTTAGTTTGAAAATGCCACTTTTCGAAAGTGGGCATTTTCTTGCTTAAACCAATCTGTGATTCTGCCTGCTTGTGTATTCCCTGTCTGGATTAGACTGACAGTTGGGCTGTTTATGACTGTTGAGAGAGGAGTGGTCACTTACACCTGAATGGGATGTGCCTGCTCTCACACAATGCAGTCTCCAACTCCCTGGTGTATATCTGGAGCCAGGCCTGGGCAAGGCAGGATCTTGTGAACAGCAGAGACTTACCTTTGAAGTTTGCCATCTTCAAAGGCAGAAAGAGGTATAAGTAGCGACCCCCAAAACCCCAGATCTTCAGTTTACTTCAGGAACCAAGAGGAACGTCCGCCAAGGAGAAGAGCTAGAGGAGGAGTACTGCTCCTTTGCCTGTGACTGTGCTTTTCTGGGTTGTTCAAAATACGGGAGGGATCAGGAGGAATTATGGCCCAGTGTATATCCTCCAAATGGAAACATCAAAAATTAGTAATACACTGTTCCAACCATGTAAAACAGAAAGTAGTGACCGGGGTCCTAAATTCTAGGAGCAAGAGGCCTCACACACCCATAGGGTGTCATGCTTCATCATAGGCACTGCTCCTCGTCAGACCGGCGCTGCAATGTCTGACGGGCACCACCCCGTGTGGGGGGGCTCTTTGCCGGTGATCTTTTTATGTGGTGGTGCCGTGACCCCAAAGGTAATTGAAGTGTCAACGGAGATCAAAAAAGAATGTGATTTAAAATTGACTACCAAAACCGCCACTGAGACAATGGATTTTATTAGACCAGATGGACGGTCAGGGCCAAGGTTAAAAATATATAGTCAGAAGAGTGAATAGAGAAATTAAGATCAATCACTCTTATAGTGAAAAAATGTATCAAAAGGAGGGGTCTGGGAATTTTCCAAAGTCTACCCTCTCATGGGTCAACATGTTTCGCATCCTGGTGGTCCAAACGGATCCAGTGATGCTTCATCAGGACCTTATATGACTATGTGTATCTCCTAGGTACTAAGGGCCACATATATTTCCGAACAAGGTATACAAGTTACTATAAGCCCGCAATTAGCTGGGGGGAGTAACAATCACTTACATGAACGTGGAACCAGTCGTTCCTAACTCGTGCCCTAGAGAGAGAAGTACAAAAGTTATACCAAAGTAAGCACGAGATATGACTTATGTGTATCATGGGAAAGGAAAGCGACCATGCAGTACAGTGAAAGTGTTAACTCGTGAACAACAAACATGCAAATGCTTGTGAATACGAGCTTACCGTCCTAAACTTGAAGACGCGCATCCTAGGAATACACAGACCAATGGTCCAGCGCTAAATGACGTCTACAGAGGAGATGTGGAACAAAAAGTTTAAATGACAAGTAGATTACCCATTCAAATGTCTCAAATGTCCAATAACATAGAGGTCTAAAGTGTAATAATGGTAGGTTCTAAATTAGAAACATCACAGTAAACATGGTAGCTCAAACGTGACTGGTACAAGTCATAAGTACTGTATTATAATCAAATAACTGATGATCAGTAATGAGAGACACGGTGTCTCTGGAAAGCAGAACAAAACACAACAATACAAACATTAGTTCCGTATTGGTAAAAGAGCTTAAACAACAAAAAGTATATGGGATGGTACAAAATATTTGTCAATGTCCCGGTTGAATAACGAGTGTCAACTATGAGGTGGATCACAATAAATATGGAGGTATCACCTGAATCGATGCATCGGTTCATAATAGTAGGCCACCAGGTAATAGGTCTAACGGCGAGAAACGCCGGAGAGTATAAGCAGAATCTTGCCTCTTTTAAAGAGCGCAATGCACGTGTGACAGGCCGAGTCCCGAGAGAGAAAACTGGCCTCGGAATTGTAAAAACGGAGATCGACGGTGCACTTACTTTTGTCTGCTGCTGTGACCAGGAAGTAACCTACCCCGGTCCGTGGTTCCCGAAGATTGGAGGGGACCGGGCCGGGGCGTTGAAATGAGCCTTACGACGGAAGCCGGAGAATAGTATTTCCGGCAAGAGGCAAAGTCAGGCAGTCAGGCAACGCGGGGGCATTGGTCTGAATAAGCTAGAAAGTGAAGAAAGACTACGAAGCGGCCCGGGAAGCAGAAAGGGGGAAATGAATACAAAGTCTATTAATAGATCAGAGCACAGATCACAACACTGGATCAGAAGTCACAGGGCTAATAATATTAAAAAGTCAATAATAACACAAGGGTAACTCCAAGTAAATTATCAGTCAAAGATAGTTGGGACATGGGGTAATGTAAATACAAAGTCGAAGGAGGCAAGCTAGTGGAAATCAGCAGTAGTGACTTTTCTAGTCAAAAAGTATAAAGAAGAATTATTTAGATAGACAGTTCCAAGGAATGTCATCATTCAAGCCATACACATGGGTGCGTAACTTAAACACCCATCGTTGTTCTAACTCAAACAGAGAGTTAGATGTATTGCGTGAGTCAATTTGTAATACTACCCACCACATGTCGTCAGGGCTATGTCTCTTATCAAGAAAGTGTAGAGCCAGTTTGGTCGTGGCACGGCCACATCTGATGTTACTGCGATGTTCATTAATTCTCAGTTTTACTGCTCTTGTGGTCATACCTATATATTGTAATTTACATGGGCAGTTGATCATATAAACACAATTCTTTGTGTTGCAATTCGTGTGTGAGGCTAAAAGCCAAAGACCTATAGAATCAAATTCGATGGATTTTAATCGTTTGGTGAGGATGCATATATTACAGGTACCACAAGGAAAATGTCCGGCCACAGGTGGAATACCCCATAATGTTTGAGAATAGGGGGGTGATTGGATGGGGCTGGGTCTAGTATGGACGAGTAAATCTTTTACATTAGTGGTGCGTTTAAAGGCAAATAAAGGTTTTGGAATCTGTGCACCACCACTACATAAAATAGACCATCTCTTATTCACAACTCTTTTGATGGCGTTAGAAAGAGGAGTGAAAGAAGATATACACGTAAGTTTTGGGTCTGGATCCTGTGAAGTAGTAGATAGTAAAATGTCTCTATTGCAGAACTTGGCCCGTTTGAAGGCTGTCCTAACCACCTTATCTGGATAATGGCGGTTACAAAGTTTGTTGGTCAGGTCATCAGCTTGGGAATTGAACATACGTATGGTACTAGAGTTCCGTCGTAGTCGGAGGAACTGGCCGTAGGGAAGATTGTCTCTCAATGTCTTGGGATGGTGACTCTCATACATAAGGAGACTGTTACGGTCTGTAGTTTTATGGTAAGTATGAGTATATAATTTCCCACCCTCGATGCAGATCATGAGGTCCAGAAAAGGTATCTCTGTTTCGGAGACAGATGATGTAAATGATGTAAATGGAGTACGGATGATGATGGGACTCATCCATTCTACCATTACCCCCAATACCCTCCTGGACATTCCCAGTACCCCCCTGGACAACCCTTAGCATGGCAACAACCATTTCCGTTCTATCAACCTCGCCCCTTGCTCCCCTACATGCCTTTTTTAGGCCACGGCCGGGGCAGGGGAAGAGGCAGAAGGAGAGGAAGAGGCAGAAGGGTACACTGGGCCCAGGACGAACCACAGATGGTAACCCGCAGTCAAGGGAAGAATCCACCAAATCGGATCTAGTGGTCAACCTTTCATCACGATCGCTTTCCCCTATTGAACTGCAGGTCCTTAATAAAGGACTAAGCTTTGTCCCTACTCCTAGAGAAGACTCTTTCCGCCTCCATTGTGAAATGTCGCATTTCTTCAGGAAGATTAGATTGCAATTTTTCTTTGAGGATCGAGCTCCACCTGATCAGCCCACAGACACGGGCCTCCGCAAACCATCCACCTTCATGCCCCCTGCCACGGCGATGCCCTGCGAGGTTTTAGCATTTGAAAAAGCAGTATTAAGCGACCTAGCTTCTTTACAACCCAAACGGAGTTTTTCCAACATCTCCAATGTTGAAAGAGATGCCCTCAAAGCACTATCCACAGACACGAGTATTGTCATTAAACCTGCGGATAAAGGGGGAGCCACGGTCATAATTAATTCTTCCGATTATAGACAGGAATGCCTACGTCTATTGGGGGATCAGACCTACTATACACGGATTAATACTGATCCAACGAGACGATTACAAACTGAAATACGAGGCATGATTGAGGAAGCCTTAGGGAATACTTGGATTTCACACAACGAGGCTAATTTTTTAGACACCACGAGCCCGCGTATCCCGTATTTCTACTGTCTCCCCAAAATCCACAAGGGCAAGATACCTCCTCCGGGACGCCCTATAGTCTCCGGCATAGGGTCTATTCTCGAACCCCTTTCCACCTTTTGTGACAGATTTCTACAACCGATTGTCCAGTCATCTTCCACCTATTTGAAGGACACTAAAGACGTCCTCAACTTGATTGCAGCCATCAACTTAACCACTGAAGTTCACGCCCTTATCACTCTTGATGTTGAAGCCCTCTACACGAATATCCCACAAGAGGCTACTTTGGAAGTTGTGGAAACTGCACTTCATTCAACTAATGAGACACTTACTTCTCCTATACATTTCATCATGCACTGCGCTTCTCTAGCCTTGAAAGAAAATTTCTTCCAGTTCGAGGACCTCCTTTTTCATCAGACACGCGGAACATCGATGGGTAGCACCTTCGCCCCCAGCTTGGCATGTTTATATATGTTTGACTTTGAATCTAGGTTTATACTTCCTGACATCAACCCCTTTCATACCAACATTAAACTCTGGCGCAGGTATATTGATGACATCTTGATCATATGGCAAGGCGCCCTGTCGGAGGTACAAGCTTTTACTACCTGGATTAATACACTGAATCCATTTCTGAAATTTACATCATCTGTCTCCGAAACAGAGATACCTTTTCTGGACCTCATGATCTGCATCGAGGGTGGGAAATTATATACTCATACTTACCATAAAACTACAGACCGTAACAGTCTCCTTATGTATGAGAGTCACCATCCCAAGACATTGAGAGACAATCTTCCCTACGGCCAGTTCCTCCGACTACGACGGGACTCTAGTACCATACGTATGTTCAATTCCCAAGCTGATGACCTGACCAACAAACTTTGTAACCGCCATTATCCAGATAAGGTGGTTAGGACAGCCTTCAAACGGGCCAAGTTCTACAATAGAGACATTTTACTATCTACTACTTCACAGGATCCAGACCCAAAACTTACGTGTGTATCTACTTTCACTCCTCTTTCTAACGCCATCAAAAGAGTTGTGAATAAGAGATGGTCTATTTTATGTAGTGGTGGTGCACAGATTCCAAAACCTTTATTTGCCTTTAAACGCACCACTAATGTAAAAGTTTTACTCGTCCATACTAGACCCAGCCCTATCCAATCACCCCCCTATTCTCAAACATTATGGGGTATTCCACCTGTGGCCGGACATTTTCCTTGTGGTACCTGTAATATATGCATCCTCACCAAACGATTAAAATCCATCGAATTTGATTCTATAGGTCTTTGGCTTTTAGCCTCACACACGAATTGCAACACAAAGAATTGTGTTTATATGATCACCTGCCCATGTAAATTACAATATATAGGTATGACCACAAGAGCAGTAAAACTGAGAATTAATGAACATCGCAGTAACATCAGATGTGGCCGTGCCACGACCAAACTGGCTCTACACTTTCTTGATAAGAGACATAGCCCTGACGACATGTGGTGGGTAGTATTACAAATTGACTCACGCAATACATCTAACTCTCTGTTTGAGTTAGAACAACGATGGGTGTTTAAGTTACGCACCCATGTGTATGGCTTGAATGATGACATTCCTTGGAACTGTCTATCTAAATAATTCTTCTTTATACTTTTTGACTAGAAAAGTCACTACTGCTGATTTCCACTAGCTTGCCTCCTTCGACTTTGTATTTACATTACCCCATGTCCCAACTATCTTTGACTGATAATTTACTTGGAGTTACCCTTGTGTTATTATTGACTTTTTAATATTATTAGCCCTGTGACTTCTGATCCAGTGTTGTGATCTGTGCTCTGATCTATTAATAGACTTTGTATTCATTTCCCCCTTTCTGCTTCCCGGGCCGCTTCGTAGTCTTTCTTCACTTTCTAGCTTATTCAGACCAACGCCCCCGCGTTGCCTGACTGCCTGACTTTGCCTCTTGCCGGAAATACTATTCTCCGGCTTCCGTCGTAAGGCTCATTTCAACGCCCCGGCCCGGTCCCCTCCAATCTTTGGGAACCACGGACCGGGGTAGGTTACTTCCTGGTCACAGCAGCAGACAAAAGTAAGTGCACCGTCGATCTCCGTTTTTACAATTCCGAGGCCAGTTTTCTCTCTCGGGACTCGGCCTGTCACACGTGCATTGCGCTCTTTAAAAGAGGCAAGATTCTGCTTATACTCTCCGGCGTTTCTCGCCGTTAGACCTATTACCTGGTGGCCTACTATTATGAACCGATGCATCGATTCAGGTGATACCTCCATATTTGTTGTGATCCACCTCATAGTTGACACTCGTTATTCAACCGGGACATTGACAAATATTTTGTACCATCCCATATACTTTTTGTTGTTTAAGCTCTTTTACCAATACGGAACTAATGTTTGTATTGTTGTGTTTTGTTCTGCTTTCCAGAGACACCGTGTCTCTCATTACTGATCATCAGTTATTTGATTATAATACAGTACTTATGACTTGTACCAGTCACGTTTGAGCTACCATGTTTACTGTGATGTTTCTAATTTAGAACCTACCATTATTACACTTTAGACCTCTATGTTATTGGACATTTGAGACATTTGAATGGGTAATCTACTTGTCATTTAAACTTTTTGTTCCACATCTCCTCTGTAGACGTCATTTAGCGCTGGACCATTGGTCTGTGTATTCCTAGGATGCGCGTCTTCAAGTTTAGGACGGTAAGCTCGTATTCACAAGCATTTGCATGTTTGTTGTTCACGAGTTAACACTTTCACTGTACTGCATGGTCGCTTTCCTTTCCCATGATACACATAAGTCATATCTCGTGCTTACTTTGGTATAACTTTTGTACTTCTCTCTCTAGGGCACGAGTTAGGAACGACTGGTTCCACGTTCATGTAAGTGATTGTTACTCCCCCCAGCTAATTGCGGGCTTATAGTAACTTGTATACCTTGTTCGGAAATATATGTGGCCCTTAGTACCTAGGAGATACACATAGTCATATAAGGTCCTGATGAAGCATCACTGGATCCGTTTGGACCACCAGGATGCGAAACATGTTGACCCATGAGAGGGTAGACTTTGGAAAATTCCCAGACCCCTCCTTTTGATACATTTTTTCACTATAAGAGTGATTGATCTTAATTTCTCTATTCACTCTTCTGACTATATATTTTTAACCTTGGCCCTGACCGTCCATCTGGTCTAATAAAATCCATTGTCTCAGTGGCGGTTTTGGTAGTCAATTTTTAAATCACATTCTTTTTTGATCTCTGTTGACACTTCAATTACCTTTGGGGTCACGGCACCACCACATAAAAAGATCTCCGGCAAAGAGCCCCCCCACACGGGGTGGTGCCCGTCAGACATTGCAGCGCCGGTCTGACGAGGAGCAGTGCCTATGATGAAGCATGACACCCTATGGGTGTGTGAGGCCTCTTGCTCCTAGAATTTAGGACCCCGGTCACTACTTTCTGTTTTACATGGTTGGAACAGTGTATTACTAATTTTTGATGTTTCCATTTGGAGGATATACACTGGACCATAATTCCTCCTGATCCCTCCCGTATTTTGAACACATTAGTACAGCAGTCTAGCTGTGGGATTATCATAATTTTTCAAAACACCCCCAATCTGGATAATTTTCAAGGGTTGAGTTTTGATGACGATATAGTATCTGCTATTTTACAGACCCCTTCCATTTTGGGAAACAATGGCGCTGGACCCTCGGGTCCATCAAAAGAAGAGTGGGACAAGTTGTCTACACTTAAAAGAGACCTGATCAAAACCGTCCTACACGGCACAATTATGACCGAATATCTGAGGGCGAATATAGCCCCTAATGGTCTTCTCGTCTCAAACATGCCTAGGATTTTCTTGCAAGATTTAGCTTTTAGAAAAGACTGGGCCCAGGTAGCATGGAAATGCACTAGAGATTGTCTGGTGCTCATTATCAACACCTCCAAACGTTTGGCTGATTCCATCATGGTACAGATTACACTCATGGAAGGCGCTCTCAAAACTACAGTCTCATTGGCTGCTTTTAAGAGTCGACTAGCTGAAATCAACTCTGAACTTAATGATAATAGGGAGTTCTTAACTCAACAGAAAATTACGAAGTTACAGAAAGACATTACGAGGTTTAGCCGTGACAAAGTTTACCCCTACATCACAGATGACTTTACTACTGAGACACTTCCCTCCTCTTCTGATGAATCATCTGCATCAATGAAGAAACCATGGAAATATAGTAATAGCTCTTCATCCGATGGTTGGAGTACGGATGATGATGGGACTCATCCATTCTACCATTACCCCCAATACCCTCCTGGACATTCCCAGTAACCCCCTGGACAACCCTTAGCATGGCAACAACCATTTCCGTTCTATCAACCTCGCCCCTTGCTCCCCTACATGCCTTTTTTAGGCCACGGCCGGGGCAGGGGAAGAGGCAGAAGGAGAGGAAGAGGCAGAAGGGTACACTGGGCCCAGGACGAACCACAGATGGTAACCCGCAGTCAAGGGAAGAATCCACCAAATCGGATCTAGTGGTCAACCTTTCATCACGATCGCTTTCCCCTATTGAACTGCAGGTCCTTAATAAAGGACTAGGCTTTGTCCCTACTCCTAGAGAAGACTCTTTCCGCCTCCATTGTGAAATGTCGCATTTCTTCAGGAAGATTAGATTGCAATTTTTCTTTGAGGATCGAGCTCCACCTGATCAGCCCACAGACACGGGCCTCCGCAAACCATCCACCTTCATGCCCCCTGCCACGGCGATGCCCTGCGAGGTTTTAGCATTTGAAAAAGCAGTATTAAGCGACCTAGCTTCTTTACAACCCAAACGGAGTTTTTCCAACATCTCCAATGTTGAAAGAGATGCCCTCAAAGCACTATCCACAGACACGAGTATTGTCATTAAACCTGCGGATAAAGGGGGAGCCACGGTCATAATTAATTCTTCCGATTATAGACAGGAATGCCTACGTCTATTGGGGGATCAGACCTACTATACACGGATTAATACTGATCCAACGAGACGATTACAAACTGAAATACGAGGCATGATTGAGGAAGCCTTAGGGAATACTTGGATTTCACGCAACGAGGCTAATTATTTAGACACCACGAGCCCGCGTATCCCGTATTTCTACTGTCTCCCCAAAATCCACAAGGGCAAGATACCTCCTCCGGGACGCCCTATAGTCTCCGGCATAGGGTCTATTCTCGAACCCCTTTCCACCTTTTGTGACAGATTTCTACAACCGATTGTCCAGTCATCTTCCACCTATTTGAAGGACACTAAAGACGTCCTCAACTTGATTGCAGCCATCAACTTAACCACTGAAGTTCACGCCCTTATCACTATTGATGTTGAAGCCCTCTACACGAATATCCCACAAGAGGCTACTTTGGAAGTTGTGGAAACTGCACTTCATTCAACTAATGAGACACTTACTTCTCCTATACATTTCATCATGCACTGCGCTTCTCTAGCCTTGAAAGAAAATTTCTTCCAGTTCGAGGACCTCCTTTTTCATCAGACACGCGGAACATCGATGGGTAGCACCTTCGCCCCCAGCTTGGCATGTTTATATATGTTTGACTTTGAATCTAGGTTTATACTTCCTGACATCAACCCCTTTCATACCAACATTAAACTCTGGCGCAGGTATATTGATGACATCTTGATCATATGGCAAGGCGCCCTGTCGGAGGTACAAGCTTTTACTACCTGGATTAATACACTGAATCCATTTCTGAAATTTACATCATCTGTCTCCGAAACAGAGATACCTTTTCTGGACCTCATGATCTGCATCGAGGGTGGGAAATTATATACTCATACTTACCATAAAACTACAGACCGTAACAGTCTCCTTATGTATGAGAGTCACCATCCCAAGACATTGAGAGACAATCTTCCCTACGGCCAGTTCCTCCGACTACGACGGAACTCTAGTACCATACGTATGTTCAATTCCCAAGCTGATGACCTGACCAACAAACTTTGTAACCGCCATTATCCAGATAAGGTGGTTAGGACAGCCTTCAAACGGGCCAAGTTCTGCAATAGAGACATTTTACTATCTACTACTTCACAGGATCCAGACCCAAAACTTACGTGTGTATCTACTTTCACTCCTCTTTCTAACGCCATCAAAAGAGTTGTGAATAAGAGATGGTCTATTTTATGTAGTGGTGGTGCACAGATTCCAAAACCTTTATTTGCCTTTAAACGCACCACTAATGTAAAAGATTTACTCGTCCATACTAGACCCAGCCCCATCCAATCACCCCCCTATTCTCAAACATTATGGGGTATTCCACCTGTGGCCGGACATTTTCCTTGTGGTACCTGTAATATATGCATCCTCACCAAACGATTAAAATCCATCGAATTTGATTCTATAGGTCTTTGGCTTTTAGCCTCACACACGAATTGCAACACAAAGAATTGTGTTTATATGATCACCTGCCCATGTAAATTACAATATATAGGTATGACCACAAGAGCAGTAAAACTGAGAATTAATGAACATCGCAGTAACATCAGATGTGGCCGTGCCACGACCAAACTGGCTCTACACTTTCTTGATAAGAGACATAGCCCTGACGACATGTGGTGGGTAGTATTACAAATTGACTCACGCAATACATCTAACTCTCTGTTTGAGTTAGAACAACGATGGGTGTTTAAGTTACGCACCCATGTGTATGGCTTGAATGATGACATTCCTTGGAACTGTCTATCTAAATAATTCTTCTTTATACTTTTTGACTAGAAAAGTCACTACTGCTGATTTCCACTAGCTTGCCTCCTTCGACTTTGTATTTACATTACCCCATGTCCCAACTATCTTTGACTGATAATTTACTTGGAGTTACCCTTGTGTTATTATTGACTTTTTAATATTATTAGCCCTGTGACTTCTGATCCAGTGTTGTGATCTGTGCTCTGATCTATTAATAGACTTTGTATTCATTTCCCCCTTTCTGCTTCCCGGGCCGCTTCGTAGTCTTTCTTCACTTTCTAGCTTATTCAGACCAACGCCCCCGCGTTGCCTGACTGCCTGACTTTGCCTCTTGCCGGAAATACTATTCTCCGGCTTCCGTCGTAAGGCTCATTTCAACGCCCCGGCCCGGTCCCCTCCAATCTTCGGGAACCACGGACCGGGGTAGGTTACTTCCTGGTCACAGCAGCAGACAAAAGTAAGTGCACCGTCGATCTCCGTTTTTACAATTCCGAGGCCAGTTTTCTCTCTCGGGACTCGGCCTGTCACACGTGCATTGCGCTCTTTAAAAGAGGCAAGATTCTGCTTATACTCTCCGGCGTTTCTCGCCGTTAGACCTATTACCTGGTGGCCTACTATTATGAACCGATGCATCGATTCAGGTGATACCTCCATATTTATTGTGATCCACCTCATAGTTGACACTCGTTATTCAACCGGGACATTGACAAATATTTTGTACCATCCCATATACTTTTTGTTGTTTAAGCTCTTTTACCAATACGGAACTAATGTTTGTATTGTTGTGTTTTGTTCTGATTTCCAGAGACACCGTGTCTCTCATTACTGATCATCAGTTATTTGATTATAATACAGTACTTATGACTTGTACCAGTCACGTTTGAGCTACCATGTTTACTGTGATGTTTCTAATTTAGAACCTACCATTATTACACTTTAGACCTCTATGTTATTGGACATTTGAGACATTTGAATGGGTAATCTACTTGTCATTTAAACTTTTTGTTCCACATCTCCTCTGTAGACGTCATTTAGCGCTGGACCATTGGTCTGTGTATTCCTAGGATGCGCGTCTTCAAGTTTAGGACGGTAAGCTCGTATTCACAAGCATTTGCATGTTTGTTGTTCACGAGTTAACACTTTCACTGTACTGCATGGTCGCTTTCCTTTCCCATGATACACATAAGTCATATCTCGTGCTTACTTTGGTATAACTTTTGTACTTCTCTCTCTAGGGCACGAGTTAGGAACGACTGGTTCCACGTTCATGTAAGTGATTGTTACTCCCCCCAGCTAATTGCGGGCTTATAGTAACTTGTATACCTTGTTCGGAAATATATGTGGCCCTTAGTACCTAGGAGATACACATAGTCATATAAGGTCCTGATGAAGCATCACTGGATCCGTTTGGACCACCAGGATGCGAAACATGTTGACCCATGAGAGGGTAGACTTTGGAAAATTCCCAGACCCCTCCTTTTGATACATTTTTTCACTATAAGAGTGATTGATCTTAATTTCTCTATTCACTCTTCTGACTATATATTTTTAACCTTGGCCCTGACCGTCCATCTGGTCTAATAAAATCCATTGTCTCAGTGGCGGTTTTGGTAGTCAATTTTAAATCACATTCTTTTTTGATCTCCGTTGACACTTCAATTACCTTTGGGGTCACGGCACCACCACATAAAAAGATCTCCGGCAAAGAGCCCCCCCACACGGGGTGGTGCCCGTCAGACATTGCAGCGCCGGTCTGACGAGGAGCAGTGCCTATGATGAAGCATGACACCCTATGGGTGTGTGAGGCCTCTTGCTCCTAGAATTTAGGACCCCGGTCACTACTTTCTGTTTTACATGGTTGGAACAGTGTATTACTAATTTTTGATGTTTCCATTTGGAGGATATACACTGGACCATAATTCCTCCTGATCCCTCCCGTATTTTGAACACATTAGTACAGCAGTCTAGCTGTGGGATTATCATAATTTTTCAAAACACCCCCAATATGGATAATTTTCAAGGGTTGAGTTTTGATGACGATATAGTATCTGCTATTTTACAGACCCCTTCCATTTTGGGAAACAATGGCGCTGGACCCTCGGGTCCATCAAAATAAGAGTGGGACAAGTTGTCTACACTTAAAAGAGACCTGATCAAAACCGTCCTACACGGCACAATTATGACCGAATATCTGAGGGCGAATATAGCCCCTAATGGTCTTCTCGTCTCAAACATGCCTAGGATTTTCTTGCAAGATTTAGCTTTTAGAAAAGACTGGGCCCAGGTAGCATGGAAATGCACTAGAGATTGGCTGGTGCTCATTATCAACACCTCCAAACGTTTGGCTGATTCCATCATGGTACAGATTACACTCATGGAAGGCGCTCTCAAAACTACAATCTCATTGGCTGCTTTTAAGAGTCGACTAGCTGAAATCAACTCTGAACTTAATGATAATAGGGAGTTCTTAACTCAACAGAAAATTACGAAGTTACAGAAAGACATTACGAGGTTTAGCCGTGACAAAGTTTACCCCTACATCACAGATGACTTTACTACTGAGACACTTCCCTCCTCTTCTGATGAATCATCTGCATCAATGAAGAAACCACGGAAATATAGTAATAGCTCTTCATCCGATGGTTGGAGTACGGATGATGATGGGACTCATCCATTCTACCATTACCCCCAATACCCTCCTGGACATTCCCAGTAACCCCCTGGACAACCCTTAGCATGGCAACAACCATTTCCGTTCTATCAACCTCGCCCCTTGCTCCCCTACATGCCTTTTTTAGGCCACGGCCGGGGCAGGGGAAGAGGCAGAAGGAGAGGAAGAGGCAGAAGGGTACACTGGGCCCAGGACGAACCACAGATGGTAACGCGCAGTCAAGGGAAGAATCCACCAAATCGGATCTAGTGGTCAACCTTTCATCACGATCGCTTTCCCCTATTGAACTGCAGGTCCTTAATAAAGGACTAGGCTTTGTCCCTACTCCTAGAGACGACTCTTTCCGCCTCCATTGTGAAATGTCGCATTTCTTCAGGAAGATTAGATTGCAATTTTTCTTTGAGGATCGAGCTCCACCTGATCAGCCCACAGACACGGGCCTCCGCAAACCATCCACCTTCATGCCCCCTGCCACGGCGATGCCCTGCGAGGTTTTAGCATTTGAAAAAGCAGTATTAAGCGACCTAGCTTCTTTACAACCCAAACTGAGTTTTTCCAACATCTCCAATGTTGAAAGAGATGCCCTCAAAGCACTATCCACAGACACGAGTATTGTCATTAAACCTGCGGATAAAGGGGGAGCCACGGTCATAATTAATTCTTCCGATTATAGACAGGAATGCCTACGTCTATTGGGGGATCAGACCTACTATACACGGATTAATACTGATCCAACGAGACGATTACAAACTGAAATACGAGGCATGATTGAGGAAGCCTTAGGGAATACTTGGATTTCACGCAACGAGGCTAATTTTTTAGACACCACGAGCCCGCGTATCCCGTATTTCTACTGTCTCCCCAAAATCCACAAGGGCAAGATACCTCCTCCGGGACGCCCTATAGTCTCCGGCATAGGGTCTATTCTCGAACCCCTTTCCACCTTTTGTGACAGATTTCTACAACCGATTGTCCAGTCATCTTCCACCTATTTGAAGGACACTAAAGACGTCCTCAACTTGATTGCAGCCATCAACTTAACCACTGAAGTTCACGCCCTTATCACTCTTGATGTTGAAGCCCTCTACACGAATATCCCACAAGAGGCTACTTTGGAAGTTGTGGAAACTGCACTTCATTCAACTAATGAGACACTTACTTCTCCTATACATTTCATCATGCACTGCGCTTCTCTAGCCTTGAAAGAAAATTTCTTCCAGTTCGAGGACCTCCTTTTTCATCAGACACGCGGAACATCGATGGGTAGCACCTTCGCCCCCAGCTTGGCATGTTTATATATGTTTGACTTTGAATCTAGGTTTATACTTCCTGACATCAACCCCTTTCATACCAACATTAAACTCTGGCGCAGGTATATTGATGACATCTTGATCATATGGCAAGGCGCCCTGTCGGAGGTACAAGCTTTTACTACCTGGATTAATACACTGAATCCATTTCTGAAATTTACATCATCTGTCTCCGAAACAGAGATACCTTTTCTGGACCTCATGATCTGCATCGAGGGTGGGAAATTATATACTCATACTTACCATAAAACTACAGACCGTAACAGTCTCCTTATGTATGAGAGTCACCATCCCAAGACATTGAGAGACAATCTTCCCTACGGCCAGTTCCTCCGACTATGACGGAACTGTAGTACCATACGTATGTTCAATTCCCAAGCTGATGACCTGACCAACAAACTTTGTAACCGCCATTATCCAGATAAGGTGGTTAGGACAGCCTTCAAACGGGCCAAGTTCTGCAATAGAGACATTTTACTATCTACTACTTCACAGGATCCAGACCCAAAACTTACGTGTGTATCTACTTTCACTCCTCTTTCTAACGCCATCAAAAGAGTTGTGAATAAGAGATGGTCTATTTTATGTAGTGGTGGTGCACAGATTCCGAAACCTTTATTTGCCTTTAAACGCACCACTAATGTAAAAGATTTACTCGTCCATACTAGACCCAGCCCCATCCAATCACCCCCCTATTCTCAAACATTATGGGGTATTCCACCTGTGGCCGGACATTTTCCTTGTGGTACCTGTAATATATGCATCCTCACCAAACGATTAAAATCCATCGAATTTGATTCTATAGGTCTTTGGCTTTTAGCCTCACACACGAATTGCAACACAAAGAATTGTGTTTATATGATCACCTGCCCATGTAAATTACAATATATAGGTATGACCACAAGAGCAGTAAAACTGAGAATTAATGAACATCGCAGTAACATCAGATGTGGCCGTGCCACGACCAAACTGGCTCTACACTTTCTTGATAAGAGACATAGCCCTGACGACATGTGGTGGGTAGTATTACAAATTGACTCACGCAATACATCTAACTCTCTGTTTGAGTTAGAACAACGATGGGTGTTTAAGTTACGCACCCATGTGTATGGCTTGAATGATGACATTCCTTGGAACTGTCTATCTAAATAATTCTTCTTTATACTTTTTGACTAGAAAAGTCACTACTGCTGATTTCCACTAGCTTGCCTCCTTCGACTTTGTATTTACATTACCCCATGTCCCAACTATCTTTGACTGATAATTTACTTGGAGTTACCCTTGTGTTATTATTGACTTTTTAATATTATTAGCCCTGTGACTTCTGATCCAGTGTTGTGATCTGTGCTCTGATCTATTAATAGACTTTGTATTCATTTCCCCCTTTCTGCTTCCCGGGCCGCTTCGTAGTCTTTCTTCACTTTCTAGCTTATTCAGACCAACGCCCCCGCGTTGCCTGACTGCCTGACTTTGCCTCTTGCCGGAAATACTATTCTCCGGCTTCCGTCGTAAGGCTCATTTCAACGCCCCGGCCCGGTCCCCTCCAATCTTCGGGAACCACGGACCGGGGTAGGTTACTTCCTGGTCACAGCAGCAGACAAAAGTAAGTGCACCGTCGATCTCCGTTTTTACAATTCCGAGGCCAGTTTTCTCTCTCGGGACTCGGCCTGTCACACGTGCATTGCGCTCTTTAAAAGAGGCAAGATTCTGCTTATACTCTCCGGCGTTTCTCGCCGTTAGACCTATTACCTGGTGGCCTACTATTATGAACCGATGCATCGATTCAGGTGATACCTCCATATTTATTGTGATCCACCTCATAGTTGACACTCGTTATTCAACCGGGACATTGACAAATATTTTGTACCATCCCATATACTTTTTGTTGTTTAAGCTCTTTTACCAATACGGAACTAATGTTTGTATTGTTGTGTTTTGTTCTGCTTTCCAGAGACACCGTGTCTCTCATTACTGATCATCAGTTATTTGATTATAATACAGTACTTATGACTTGTACCAGTCACGTTTGAGCTACCATGTTTACTGTGATGTTTCTAATTTAGAACCTACCATTATTACACTTTAGACCTCTATGTTATTGGACATTTGAGACATTTGAATGGGTAATCTACTTGTCATTTAAACTTTTTGGTCCACATCTCCTCTGTAGACGTCATTTAGCGCTGGACCATTGGTCTGTGTATTCCTAGGATGCGCGTCTTCAAGTTTAGGACGGTAAGCTCGTATTCACAAGCATTTGCATGTTTGTTGTTCACGAGTTAACACTTTCACTGTACTGCATGGTCGCTTTCCTTTCCCATGATACACATAAGTCATATCTCGTGCTTACTTTGGTATAACTTTTGTACTTCTCTCTCTAGGGCACGAGTTAGGAACGACTGGTTCCACGTTCATGTAAGTGATTGTTACTCCCCCCAGCTAATTGCGGGCTTATAGTAACTTGTATACCTTGTTCGGAAATATATGTGGCCCTTAGTACCTAGGAGATACACATAGTCATATAAGGTCCTGATGAAGCATCACTGGATCCGTTTGGACCACCAGGATGCGAAACATGTTGACCCATGAGAGGGTAGACTTTGGAAAATTCCCAGACCCCTCCTTTTGATACATTTTTTCACTATAAGAGTGATTGATCTTAATTTCTCTATTCACTCTTCTGACTATATATTTTTAACCTTGGCCCTGACCGTCCATCTGGTCTAATAAAATCCATTGTCTCAGTGGCGGTTTTGGTAGTCAATTTTAAATCACATTCTTTTTTGATCTCCGTTGACACTTCAATTACCTTTGGGGTCACGGCACCACCACATAAAAAGATCACCGGCAAAGAGCCCCCCCACACGGGGTGGTGCCCGTCAGACATTGCAGCGCCGGTCTGACGAGGAGCAGTGCCTATGATGAAGCATGACACCCTATGGGTGTGTGAGGCCTCTTGCTCCTAGAATTTAGGACCCCGGTCACTACTTTCTGTTTTACATGGTTGGAACAGTGTATTACTAATTTTTGACTTTTCTGGGTTGGCCTGGTTTTGCTTTCAATAATGACTGAGCTGACAAAAATCTCTGAAATGCACTTCTCAGTTCTAAGAAGACATTTATTATTATTTCACCCGAGGTTCCAATAATGAGATTAGTATTCAAAAGCACAAGTTTAAAAATAGTCACAGCAATGAAACGAAAATGTACCCAAAATGATTCTCAACTACAATGTACACAGCAAATATATGTGATTATATTATAGCAAAATTGCAAAGCAAAGAATAAAGTAAAAATTGATCACCGTAGGGCCTGCCAAGCTCTTCATCTTTCTCGTGCCAGCAAGAAGATGACCCAGTTAAACTGCGAGAAAGAAACATCAACCAATCCTGACCAAGGTCTTGGAAATTCCACCCCTACTGAGCAGGGCCACCTTTTTATATCTTAAAGAACCGTAAGGGCTTTCTGGAGTAAACCCCTCCCTTGAAAGAGAAATATTCAAACCTGCTGGCTACTGTAGGTCAGAGTTGGAAGAAAAGTGTTAAGAACTGGCCAGCATCTCAAGGCACTCCTCCCAAGGCCGAACCGTTCCCTGCACTGAAAAAATATGTACATTCTTATCATGCTGACTGACTAACTGTTCGGTGAGAAAAAATACAAAAAACAAGCACAGTTTACCATGTGGAAAAACACAGCTGAACTGCAATGTCTAATGCTATGATAAAGTTAATAGGCAGCTAAACTGATTAAAAAATGTTGAAAGAAGAGTGGCCAGGGCACACCAATAGCATGAATCCTGAACCTGATACTGTTCAAGAATAAGTAGATATTTATTATAAGTGCAGGTAGAAAGTAGAAATCTCAATCAAAAGACTGCGTTGTACAAAATGACCATGTGTCCAGAGCAGCCAGATGGTGATAAATGGTCAAAGTTACAATAGGATGTTCGAATGTAACAATAAGTCCATACAGCAAAACAGCCAACACGTGTTTCGTCTTCAAGACTTTGTCAAGGCTTCAGATGTATATAAAACATTATATGTAAACACAAAAGGTACATAGATCAAGCTGCTGGTAGTCATGAGTCCTTGGGAGAAATCAAATAGTATAGGCAAATGATGGCCATGATAAGCCTCAAGTATTTGTGGAGCGAATAAACCTGTGCCGTGCGCGTTGCAGAGTGAAAATGTAATCTGCAACTGGTGAACCTTGAACAACTAATCCAGATGCAAAGTGGTGCAACACAAAGCCAGTGGTCAAAAATACCTATTTCACAGGCCTGCAGTTGCTGCTTCTGCTTGAAAGAAGACAAAGACTGGACTTTATGGTATATTGCTGCTTGTGAAGAATCTCCAAGGGCTTGGACAGAGCTTGCCTCTTGCTGTAAAGTCTTGAGGCTTCCTCTGCCAGCACCTGGACTCTCTGCTGAGACTCCTGCCCTGCCAAGTGGTGCGCTTTCCAGTCCCTGGGCCCTTGAAAGGTGAAGCTGGTAGAAAAAGGCTGAAATCCACGCACAGGACGCCCTGTGAGGAGCATTTTCACGCACCACTTGCAACATGGCTGTAAACATAACGCCCACCCGCCTCACAGCTGAAATTGACGAAGCACCTACATCACTGCTGGGAAATCAATGCATCTCCTGCATTGCGGCAGGAGAAACAACGCAAACATCTGCTTTCGGGTGCTGAAAATGATGCCAATCCCACGCAGCACAGTTTTCCATCACCATGCGGCAAATTTCTCACTCATCATCGCTGGGCACCAAAATCATCGTGAACATGTGCAGATCCGAGTTGCCCCATCCAGAAGTCAACGCATCCCTCTCTTGCAGGAGAGAAAAATGATGCATCGCCTACTCAACCGGAGAAGAAAAGATGCAAGGCTTCACTTGAGAGTAAGGAATCGATGCATCGCTGACTTTTCCAATGCATGCTCTCTCGTGTGGCTTTATTTTTTACGCAAACCAGGTAATTTCTGTAACAACATTGTTTCCATTGTTTTCTTTGGAGTAAGACTTTTTTTATTTTAAACATTCATATCTTGACTTGTGTATGTTGGATATTTGTCATTTTGGTCTTGTTTGATTTAGATAAATATTTACTTTTTTTCTAAACCGGTGTGGTGTCCATTTTGCAGTGTTTTTACTGTATTACGGTGTGTTTTGGGTACAAATACTTTACACATTGGCTTTGAGATAAGCCTGACTGCTTGTGGCAAGCTACCAAGAGGGTGAATAGGGGTTACCTTAAGTGTGTATCTCAATTGCCCTGACTATAGCTAGGGTCCCTGCTTGGGCAGAGTGCAAAGTGACTGCCAATCAGAGACCCCATTTCTAACACCTTCAAATTATTTTGTTGAGGTTAAAACCATTATCTCTTAATAAAAACCTTTATACAATTACTAACATACCCATTAATCTTAATATAAGCCCCTAGTTCCAGTCCTACCAACCAGGTTAAGCAGAAAGACATGGCATCCCATCCACGCAAAACCTTTTCATATCACAATTGTTTGTTAACTAAAGTATTTATAGAGAAATGTAACCAAGCACTGTATCCACATTTTCAAGTCAGCCAATCAGTGTTTTTGTCTTGAAGGACTATGTCATCATTTTACCTTTGTGTTCAAGAGGGCATTATTGTACAAGGAAGACCCCCAATCCCAAGCCCTTATGCATTCTATTCTACGGAACACAAATATTATATTGGGGCCAAAGAGAAGACAGGTAAGCTCGCTCACTCATTGGGCAACAATGACCACCAATCACAAACCTCTATGCCATCAATTATGCATAACTATAAAGTATTTGTACAGCAATGTAACCAATCACCGTATCCAAAATTTCAAATCACCCAGTTAGTGTCCCTATCTTGTTATTGCTATTTCTTCATTGAGCCTTTATGCCCAAGAGGGCATGACTGGACAAGGAAAACCTCCATTCACAGGCCTCTATGTTGTCCATTCTACGGAACACAGTTATTATGTCTGGACCAGAGAAGAGACAGGAGGGCTGACACACTCATTGGACTTGGAAAAACTCCAATCACAAGCCTCTTTTCTGCCAATTGTATGGAATAGAATTGTTGGGTCCATTGTGAGTGGAGACCACAATTCACTTAGGATTTATCTTGTATTTTCCCCATTCCCAATGTTCTCAATTTGCTGATCCATTTAACCTCACCCTGATGAAGCCTCACACACATACAAAATAACACCACATTGGTCAATGCAAACTACACAAACCTGACACACATACACACACCACACCCACACACCCACGCCAATATAAAACACACACCCACATTACCCACAACCCTTTACCACTAAAAACAATTTATAACAGAGAGAGAGACATGCCAGGAGCACACGCAGAACCAGAGGCACAGAACACCATCACCCATACACCATCCATGCCCTTCACAGCACACACCCCAACACATCACCCCACACACCCTCACACACACACCACACACACGGCACCACAAAGACACCTCAGATTCTCTGAGGAGGAGCTAAGGGTCATGGTGGAGGAAATCATCTGGGTTGAGACACAGCTATTCGGATCACAGGTGCAGGAGACATCCATTGCTAGGAAGATGGAGCTATAGCGGAGAGTCCTAGACAGGGTGGTCAACGCCATGGGACAGCACCCAAGAACCAGGGATGACTTCAGGAAGAGGTGGAATGACCTATGGGGGAAGGTGCGTTCCGTGGTTGCAAGACACCAGATAGCAGTACAGAGGACTGGCGGTGGACCCCCAACAACTAACAACATGGGAGGAGCAAGTCTTGGCAATAATGCATCCTGAGGACCTGGAAGGAGCAGCAGGAGGAATGGACTCTGGTAAGACAAATCTTAACTACTTCCCCCCCAACCTGCATGCCATCATATACCCCCACCCCTACCCTCACCCCACCACCTCATATATACCCCACCATCACAACCCACCACTCCCAATACCCAGCACTGCATGCAACAACAATGCATGGACACCATTCACAGCACTGCATGGACACCCATCACCACAGCATGCACAGTAGTGACAATCACTTAGCTAACGATATTACAACTTACACAAGTCAAAGCTGCCTTGGTAATAACAACCATAGAGGGAAACACACCCATGCACAAGATGTCACACACAGTGACAATAACACTGCATTTACATACCCACAGGACCCCCACACAACGTCACTGGAGAGGAGGTGCCAGCAATATCCAGTCCCCCCCGAAGAGGCCCACAGTGATGACAGAAGCTCTGCACGCCTGGATAATGATGACCAACCTGGCCCATCAGGGACCTCTGGACAATCGGTTACCCAGGCACAGTCCCATCCCACCACAGAGCCTCCCCCCTCAGGAAATACCAGCACAGCACCCACCCAGTGGGCCCATACTACTATCTCCAGGACACGTCAATCAGCAGTGTGACCACCACTACAGGGACCCAGGCAACCCCACAAAACACAGGACTATCAGGGACCTGGGGTCAGTGGCAGTGGGCACACGGTTCATGAGACAGAGGCACAGGACAACAGGGAAGCTGGGAGGACTGCCGTGTAATGGGGGAGGACAGGTCCAGGGAACCGACTCGCCACGAGGCACTTACCAACATCCTGGGAGCATACCACTATTCCCAGGAGACAATTGGCCAGATATTGTACAAGTTGCAGGAGACCCAGCGGCTGCAGGAGGGACAGTACCTGGGGATCAGGGAGGACCTAACAAAAATATACACCATCCTGGTCACCATTGCAGGGGTGCTGGCTGACATGGGCAAGACCAGGAGGGAGGCAGTGGCACAGCAAATGGTGCCTGACACTAGCCAAACCGAGGAACGGCGTTAGTGGACAGGAGCCCCCGCCTCAGGACCAACAAGCCACCAGCACCCCACCCCCTGCAGAAGGAGAACCACCCCGCAAACGGTCCCTGCAATCCAAGCAGAAGACAGAGAACATTGCCAAGACCCCTGCCAGGAAATAGGACTCTCCTGATTGTCACCCTTCCCTTTGTAGTGGGAACAGCAGCCAGCCAGAGAAAATTCACTTCACAAAACAGCAATGGAAGGTGAGGTTACAGTATCTTACTTGTGTGTCACTGGAAGTACTGCTTTATTATGTTTGTTCTGTTGTCCACATCTTCTTCCTCTGCCTCCTTTTCGTCACCATCTCCAGGTTCATCCTCCTGCAGAAAAGGCACCTGACGTCTCAAGGCCAGTTTGTGCAACATACAGCATGCCACGATGATCTGGCACACCTTCTTGGGTGAGTAGCACAGGGATCCACCAGTCAGCTGGAGGCCCCTGAACCTGGCCTTCAGGAGGCCGAAGGTTCTCTCAATAATCCTCCCTGTACGCCCAAGTGCCTCATTGTAATGTTCGTCTGCCCTTGTCCTGGCATTCCTCACTGGGGTCAGTAGCCATGAGAGGTTGGGGTAACCAGAGTCACCTGCACATATTGAGGGACAACTGTTAGCCACACACTAACCCTTTGGGACAACCCCATACCCAGACACCTACTTATACTGTGTGAGGACCTTGGACTCACCTATTAGCCACACCCGGGTCCTCTGGAGTTGGCCCATCACATATGGGATGCTGCTATACCTCAAGATATAGGCTTCGTGCACAGAGCCAGGATATTTGGCATTCACATGCAAGATGTACTGGTCCGCCAAACACACCATCTGCACATTCATGGAGTGGTAGTTTTTTCTATTCCTGTAAACCTGTTCATTTCTCCGGTAAGGAGGGGACAAATGCCACATGTGTACCATCAATCGCACTAATAATGTTGGGGATATGTCCCAGGGCATAAAATTCAGCTTTCACTGTGGCCAATTCATCCACCTGGGGGAACACGATGTAGCTGCACATGTGTTTCAGCAGGGCAGACAACACTCTGGACAACACGTTGGAGAACATTGGCTGAGACATCCCTGATGCCATGGCCACTGTAGTTTGACAGGAACCACTTGCCAGGAAATGGAGCTCTGGCAGGACCTACATTAGAAAGGGGATTCCTGTGGGCTGGTGGGTAGTTGACATCAGGTCTGGCTCCAATTGGGCACACAGTTCTTGGATTGTGGCACAATCAAGTCTGTATGTGAATATAATGTGTCTGTCCTCCATTGCCGACAGGTCCACCAGGTGTCTGTACACCGGAGGATGCCGCCATCTCATAATCTGCCTCAGCGGTTGTAGCCTATGAAGGAGAACGGTGAGCAGAGGGTCATACTTCCACACAGATTGCACTACTGTTGCTGTATTTACATCACAGAAGCAGTATGTGAAGTCGAGAGTCATTTGATGTGCCAAGGTCTTCTGTAACGCAGTTAGGTGCCATGCCATGTGCCCCCCTGAAATGGTGGCTGCCTGACCTGTGAGGAGGGACCAGTGGAAATGAGGTAAGTGCGCTGGTGTTGTGCGCCGTTGCGGTAGGGGGTCAATGACCGCTGCACAACTTCGCATTGGTTTTCATTGGGCCCTATGGGTTCCAGGAGCCAATGGCGATGTACGCCGGCAGTGACAGTACGCACCGCCGAAGACGTAACTGCCATTTTCTAACTATTCACTCACTTGCTACCTGACCTTCAACAGGAGAGGACCTACACTGCAAGTGCTGCTGTGACCTCAGTCTGGAAGCGACAATGGCTTATGTGTCTGGGGAAAGGGCCCCTGCCTTCACTGCGGAGGAGTTGGAGAGACTGGTGGATGGGGTCCTACCCCAGTACTCATTACTCTACTGTCCTCCAGACAAACAGGTGAGTACACTGTGAGCATGATGTGTGGGGAATGCATGTTTGGAGTGTTGTGGATGTAAGCCACATGTTGGGGGGTGCTGAGGCATCCTGGCTGCATGCTAGGTGGTCAGTGTATGTGCATCAGGGCATGAGTGGGAACTGGTGAGCAATGAGTTTGCCAGTCCGGACGGGTGAGTAATTTCCATTTCTGCTGTCTTTTCCCTCCAGGTCAGAGCCTACCAGAGAAAGGGTATTTGGCGTGCCATCGCCAAGGAGGTGCAGACCCTGGTGGTCTATCACAGGCAGAGCACCCACTGCCTCAAGAGATGGGAGGACCTGCACACCTGGACCAAGAAAAGGCAGTAGCCCAACTGGGTCTGGCCTCCCAACGTGGAAGGGGTGCCTGTCGCACCATGACCCCCCTGATGTTCCGCATCCTGGCAGTGGCCTATCTAGAGATGGATGGGCGCTTGAGGGCATCACAGCAGCCAGAAGGAGGTGAGTTCAGATTCAGAAAGCTGACTTTGCGTGCTTTAGGTGCTAGCTGGGTGGGGTATGTGGGCTGTGGGTACCCCTAGGCCAGGGCGATCATGGCTGGGTAGGTCCCTTGTGTGCAGGCTCTTAAGCACTCCTCCCCAATACTACAAGTGGCCATCTACTATTGGGCAGGCTCCTGTGGGTGTTAGGTGTGCAGATGCTGGTGTTAGGCATTGTACCCCATGGGCTGGTGACTACCTTAGTGACTGGTAGGGCAGCTCACTGTGTGTTGTGTACGCCAACGGTAGTGTTGTTGCTGGCATTGACCAAGTGTATCCTCTGTCTCTCCCCCCCTTTTGGTTTTGTCATTCTGTCCTTGTGTGCATTAGCATCATCTGGCGGAGGAGCAGAGGCATCAGTGACGGAGGGAGCTGCATCCAACATGGGCCTGGAGGCTGAATCACCGAGGGCGAAGACACCAGTGGGACAGAGGGCGAGGGGAGCTCCACGACGGGGACAGAAGGGGAGACCACAGACAGCAACTCCTCCTCCAAAAGAAGCTCCTTGGCAGTGGCGGACACCTCTGTCCCCACCCCAACAACAGGTACAGCCGCCAACCCCCCCCCCCCACCAGCACCGCCCTCCCAGCAGCCCCTCAGCGTGTTTCTCATGCCCGCTCACCCAGGAGGGTGGAAATCTCCTTCGCCCCAGGCACCTCAGGCCCTGCCCCGTCAGCCCTGCTGCCCTCAGTGAGGAGACTATTGACCTCCTGAGATCCCTCTCGGTTGGGCAGTCAACCATTCTGAATGCCATCCAGGGCATCAAGAGGCATTTGCAGCAAACAAATGAATACCAGGAGGGCATTCACTCTGGCGTGGCGGCCCAACAGATAGCATTTCAGGCTCTGGCCTCAGCACCGATGGCAGCTATTGTCCCTGTGTCCAGCCTACCCCCTCCAATTTCCACTACCCAGGCCCAATCCCCTCTACCTCACCCTATCCCAAGCACACCTTCAGACCAGCATGCACACAAATCAACACACAAAAGTGGCTGAGGCAAAAATAAGCACCACACTTCATCTCACAGGCACACACACAAGCACCATGCCTATGCAAACACACCAACATCCACTGCCTCCACTGTGTACCACTCTTCCTCCTCTTCCACCTCCCTCCCAGTAGCATCTCCACTCACACCAGCATGCACTACATCTTCATCCACTACCTTCATCACCAGCATGCCCATCACTAGACGCCCCTCACTGTCCGTCACCACCCCCACAACCATGCACACATCCCCTGTGTCCTCTCCCAGTGTGTCTGTAACCCCTCCTTCCAAAGTACACAAACGCAAGCACCCACCCACCCAACAGCCATCAAGCTCACAACAGCATCCAGCCCATGCACCTTCACCCAAACTCAGCAGACCTGCACCTCCTACAACCACTCCCTCTTCCTCCACTCCCAAACCCTCTCCATCTTCCGGTCCCAGTGTGTCTAAAAAAACGTTCCTGGCAAACATTGACTTCTTCCATATGCCTCCACCCCCCCGTCCTTCCCCTAGGGCCAGGTTGTCAAGATCCCAGGCAAGCACCTCAGCCACCAAGTCAGCGTCCGCTGTGGTACCTGCAAGTCCCAGAGGATCAAAGGGGGCACCCGTAAGGGCATCCAGTGTGCCACCGACCCCTGCAAAGGACCAACCCATTCCACCACCTGCCAAGGTGAAGAAGGGGCCAGCACGCAGCACAGCTAAGAAGCACAGCCCACCCAGCAAGGCCTCCTCCAAACTCAAGCTGCCAGTGCCAGGGTCCCAGCAGCATCTGCCAAGGTGGTGAAGGGGAAGAAAACCCAAGGCAAGGCAATTCAGGCCTCGGAGGCTCCAGGTGAGGGACTGGTGCCCACCATCAGTACCGACAGCCCCGCAACCAGTACAGCGGAAAGCACCCCACAGGCACCGCCACAGGCACCCCCACCTGCACCACCACCTGCACCACCACTGCGACAACAACTGTCAGCAGCATCATCCCCAGTGGGAAGCTGTCCGAGGCTGCAGGAAATGGCCTGGTGTCTCCCTCCACCACTACCAGCACCTGCACCATGGCCAGCACCGGCAGCATCCCCGCCGCAGACAGCGCCACAAGCACCTCCACCTGCACCACCATCTGCACTGCCATCTGCACCACCACATGCCCAGCCGGTGCCACTACAACTGTCAGCAGCAGCCTCCCCAGTTGGCTGCCATCTGGGGCTGCATGAGATGGCCTCAACCCTCCCTCCACCACTTGAAGCACCCCCACCAGCACTGGCACTGCCAGCAGTTTGCAGCCTTAGTCGCCGCAGGATGGAGTCTGGCTCTGCCTCCATGGAGTATCATGGTACCTGTTCCCTGCACATCTCGTGCCTCAGACACCCAGGTGAGGGAAAGGGAACTGCCACACCTCAGGTGCAGCATCACTGGGCACAGGGTCCCCTCCAGAACCAGTGGAGAAATGCATCCACTATCACTTTCCTTGGCAGGATGAAGCAGACTGGGCACAAGGCCCCCTCCAGAACCATTGGAGAAATGCATCCACTATCTCTTTCCTTGGCAGGATGAAGCAGACTGGGCACAAGGCCCCCTCCAGAACCAGTGGAAGAAGCCATCCACTCACCACATCCTTCCCAGGATGAAGCAGACTGGGCACACGGCCCCCTCCAGAACCAGTGAAAGAAGCCACCCACTTGAGTCTGTGGCCTTGCACTCCCCAGAAGAAGGCAGTGGGCAACCCACCCACTTGAGAGACTGTGGCTTTGTACTCCCCAGGACCAAGCAGTGGGCAAACCACCCACTTGAGAGACTTTGACTTTGCACTCCCCAGGAGCAAGCAGTGGGCAAACCACCCACTTGAGAGACTGTTGCTTTGCACTCCCCAGGACAAAGCAGTGGGCAAAGCACCCACTTGAGAGATTGTGGGTTTGCACTCCCCAGGACCAAGCAGTGGGCAACCCACCCACTTGAGAGCCGGTGGCTTGCACTTCCCAGGACATCGCTGTGGGCATGTTGCCCCCTCCAGGACCAGTGGCGTAGTGCCATCTTCCGGCAGAGGTGCCCCCCTCCCCTTCCACCTGAGGTGCCTGTGTGTTTTTGAACTGAAGCCCCTGCAGTGTTCTCTCTGTTTTGAGGCAGGAGTCAAGTGTGGGCTTCACCCATGATTTTTATGCCCCCCGAGCCATGGACATTTGCAAAGGACAGTGTACGGCCTTCTGTACATATTGTAAATATTTGTATATACTGTTTTTTCCAATCGTTAACTTTATCTGCAGATTTCAAAATATCACTATTTGCACTCAATTCCTTTTGTCCTTGTGTTCTTCCAGGGGATTTCGGGGTGTAAATGTACTGTTACTGCTTGTGTTTGTGTGTATGGTATTGTGTGTATGGTATTGTGGGTGAGGGTGGGGATGGGGGTGTTGTGTGTGTGTGTCACTCTCTTCCCTCCTCCTCTGTGTGCTAGGTGCAGTATTCACTGTGGTTGTCACCGCTACCTCCATCTTTGGTGTTCCTGGTGTATTAGCAGATACACCAGCATCAGCAGGACCTGTAGCTCAGGCTCCATGGTGTCCTGGTTCTTCGTTGAGTTTCAAGAGGTGAGTGGTTTCCCTTCCAAGTCCTGTTTCCAAGTCCTGTTTCTGCTGAGCTTTTGATGGCATTGGTACGTCTCCGGCAAAGCTGGAGGATTAGCGGGTTGTGATAGGGTCGGCGGTACATTGTCTTCTGCCTGTCTGTTGGCGGAACAAGAACAGTCCAGGACTGTTCACGGCTCGTGTAACTTCAATATTGCACGGCAATGACTCTGAAGCATTGTCCTATGTAGATGATATCTATCTTACGGATGATGAATTACTGCAACATCTAAGACGGGTAGCCCGCATTGTTGTAGGATTTGCCGAATTCAGCTATAAATTCAATTTTTAAAAAACAAAAATAACCTTCCTAAGTGTCCTGTTTCTGGGAGACGAATTATCAAGTGAAGGAAAGAGCCTAGCGCCACAATTCTTAGAAAAATACGCACAGCCACAACCTCAAAATACCATTAAAAAACTCCAATCACTATTGGGCTTTCTGAATTTTGGCAGAACTTACATTCCAGATTATGCATCACACATCAAACCCTTATATGACTTGATACGTCCTGACTTTTCAAGTAAATTCTGGACGGTCGAACACTCACATTCTCAGAGCATTGCAGCACAACACCTACACACAAGGGACAATAAAAAACATCTGGTCATTAGAGTAATTGCTGGTGGCATTGGTTTCCCCTATGTAACATTCAATGTGGGTGAGGAAGTCCTGAATGCATATAAATCACATTTGTACTCACTTTGCTCACTGCTGTTCAGATGGCTGTCATCAAAGAGAGACCACTAGCCCAGGGGAAATGCATTATTGTTGTATCTCCAATCCCAGCTCTCGAGCGAAAGCATTACATGCACATTGGATCCAATGGGCAACATCTTTTACAGCCACTGATGTTGATTATATTTTTGACCCAAAGTTACATACTCAAGAATTTTTGCAATATGAACTAGAATACCCAGTTCTGGCAAATACATTGCCTATTGATCAACATCAGAGTCATGTACACCGATGGCTCAGCACAACCTGCTATAGGCACAAAGCATCAATACTCCCCTACTTGCACAGTCGTAAACGGCTATATGGAGGGTAGTAAAATCTATCCACAACATACCTTTACGCAAACCCTAGGGGATTGTACTGCACAACTAGCAGAGCTAAAGGCTCTGGTGATGGAACTGGAACATACAGATCCTGACCAGGTAACGCTGATTGTCTGTGATTCGTACTAATGTGTCCAGTCCTTCAATGAATATCTGGCACCAGAATGCAGTCAGAGATGCCGATGGTAACACCATCAAACACAGACTTCTGTGGGGTAAAGTAACGGATCTGAAGGAAACACTACCAAATGTTCATGTTATACATAAACTTGGACACCAGCACATTGGAATACATGTTGCTGGAAAAACACCTGCTGATGAAGCAGCCAAATCAGCAGTAGCTACAGCGTCTGTTGCTGCAGTAACTCGTTCTAGGACGAAACCGGACAATGAAATATGTGCTGCCTTGACAGCCACGGCTGAAGGCACGCCCTTGCCAAAAGCATTTCCTGCTAAATACTCCTACCGGATAGGAGACTTGTTTTCTGCCATAGCTATAATACCAGGAGTGGATAATCATGAGATTCCCAATGAAGATCGAAGACCAGAGTTGATCAAAGCAGTGCATGAGGGAGTTGCTTCTACCCATGCTAGTGTGACGGCTACAATATCATTGTTGCAAGCTCCTTTTTGGTGGCCGGATCTATAAAACAGACGAAGAACTATGTCCTTTGTTGTGATATCTGCCAACAAATTAAGGGGTCCATTGTCAAATGCCCACTGCAGACACCCCTCCGAATTTCTAACAAACTATTACAATGTGTGTACTTGGACCATTGTGGTCCCCTGAAACCTGACAGTGCATACAAATACATCTTAGTCGCTGTTGACTTCTGCTCCAGATTTCTCTGGGTGTGGCCACAATGCTCGGCTGACGCTCAGACTGTTATTAAAGATTTACAAGTCTTTATCGGCACATATGCAGTTGCAGCTTTCCACTCTGACCAGGGCCCCGCTTTTGCCTCAAGGGCATTCTGGGATGCCATGGCTTCATTAGTGGCCCAACTCCATTACTCGTCTCCACTTCATCCCAAGGGAAATAGTGTCGTGGAGCTGAGATTTAAAGCAATCCAGAGTACTACGTACAGGTCGTAGTTGGCTTAATCACCTGTATGGAGTCCATAGAACACTTAACAATCTGCCTAGAAGATCCCTGGGGGGGTCGTGCTTCATACAAGTGCCTGTTTGGAACTCAAATGTATGTTTCAGATCTTGATGATCCTGGCGTGGAGGCGTCAGAACACCCTTTACCATAAATGAATGTGTCACAGTCTTGCAGAAATTACAACAGTTCCGTGACGACAACGCTTCTGCCAGTGCTGCCTCCTTAGGAATTAAGGATGTACCAATAACATCTACCGGCTTGATTCCAAAGGTTGGGGATCTAGTACGTGAAAAGGTTGCTGTGAAAAAGGAGTTTGGTCCTTCCTATCGTGCACCGGTTACAGTCCTGGGAATGCACAGTACCAGAACTGTTATTCTACCACTGCTGCCTGGTTCTAAAGGAAGCCGCTTTGACTCCATCGACAATGTCAAGTTACACCATGTGGCCGATTCTGCACAGCAGATCAAGAGGAACAACCAGTAGTACCCGAATCCCTCTCACTACTGGTCAAGATGTCCCTCTACAAGTTTTAAACAGCAACACTGACAACTCTCCAAGCTTGGGGAGGGTGGAAAAATATCTTTCATTAGTTCCACTAGCATCTTTTACAACAAGCAACACAGAAAATGTTGACCGATCATTCTCAAATTCTACACGAACGGGTGGCATCATCTATTACAAACCGCCACGAGAGATTTCTGACAGTTCTCTTCATAATACGGCTCTAGTTTTTGCACAAACTGCTCCTGGATACTTTGCCGACATCACTGACACTTTCTCAGACTCATCTGCCTCTTCTGCATCTGAATTGTCAAAAACACCTAAGCTGATAATTTGGCTAAAAACAAATTACTTTATTTTCCCATGGAACTATTTGTGTCTTTCCTTGACTACATTAGCTTTCCTTCTTTGGACTGGCTTTGTTATTACTTTCTTTCTACTAATACATGGTCATTACCTTCCTGAACGATCAGCAGTTGAATTGGTGGGTGAGGTCCTAAAAGCCTATTTTTCTTCGCTCAAAGTCCGCAGAGACTTGTCTTTTGTGAACATTTCCGCTATACCAGTTCCTGATGGGATTGTGAGGGATAAAGTCACATTTGATATATGCGGCCCAACTGAGGTCATTCAAATACAATATGTGTTTAAACTTTCTATGAATGATGGAATAATACCTGGAGTTGTTTCTAATCACTGGGATGTGAAAACAGTTGATCCTATGATGACTGAGTTGCAGTATTTTACTGTATTTGAAAGAGAGGATGTTTATCATTCCAAAGAAAATTATGGAGACATGTTCTGTTATAATTGTTATTGACACCATTTCATTTACAGAGCAAGTACCCCCAAAACTATTTTTAATTACACACAATGGGAATATTGTCCAACTCCACCTCAAGGGAGTTCTAAAATTATTTCAAATTGCATTGATGGAAAATGTACATATATTATTGACAGATACAAAATTCATTTATTCGAATTCCTTTGTTTCCCAGGTGGCTATAGCAGATTATGAATATTGGTTGAAGTTGATTGACTTCAAAAGTGTGTGGGGAACAAAACATTGGCAAATAAGGTGAAAGGAAGCTTTATTTAGAGCATACCTGATACCTGTTCAAATTACATTTTTAAATGAAACTGTACAACAGACAAGGCTTAGCAAACATTACGGATTTGAATGCACCAAGTATTTCTGCCCCTGCAAAATTTTACAAATGGCAAAAGTATATAAATGCATTTGAAGGTGAATGGGTCCAAAATGGCATGTTTAATGCTTCACTTTCACGTCCTGGTGGGTTATTGCTGTGGCCAACAGATACCAATGGGAGTCATAAACGTTTTGTAAACTCCACCGGGGGGGTTTAGAACAAGTAGGCCTGATCCTCACTATGTGTCATCTGAACACGCGGGTATAATGACAACATCCAGTGCATGAAAACCATGCCAGCATTGGTTGAAGAGTTCCTCACTAGATGCGGTCAAAGAACACCTCAGTCTTCTGTCTAATAATACTGACTTACACGATTTCCTGTTAGGGCTCAGAAAACAACGCAGAAAGCTCTTCTTATAAGCAGCCCATAATGAAACTTGGAAGCTTTCTCAACAAGAAGGTGCTGCTGGGTTAAGGCAAATAGATCAGGAAAATTTACAGAAGTCATTAGCTGTTGTAGATAATGGGATTAATACCCTGTCCGACCGGATATACACCTTAAACTGCATTGTTTCTTCTACAATAGACATAGTACAGAGTGACATGTCCTCTTTTCACCATGGAGAGAGTCAACTAAGATCCACTATGCAGATAGGTTGGACACTACTAATACTGAAAGCAGGTCGCGTTCCCTGGCAACACGTCAGCGCAAGGGACATATTTTCCACATTTAATTTAACGCGACAACAACAACTAATGACTAAAAAAGAAGCGACTTATGTCATGTTATATATTGAGAAATTAGAAAAGTTCCTTTTACTGTGGCTGAATTACCATATGCCTAGTGGTTAATATATGGGGTCAATCTGCCTATTTCAACACTTCAATTCACATCCTGCTCAAAACACATTCCAGTGGGCAGATATAAAAGGCTAGGAGATAGTTACATATACGAAGTGTAGGAACTACCCTTCTCGTACAAATGTTTCAGTGGCATAAAAGAGGTTTTTCTTAGCGATAGTGAATCCAAGACTTCTGTCAGCCATTCGATAGTTTGTCAACAGCTGTCCTTGCACGGGCGTGTAATGCTTCTGCAGCAAACCTGGCTTGTTCTCTGAAAAGAATCCCAGTCCTCATGTTTAGACCTGCATTCCACATGCTCTCAAATAGTAGCTATGTGCTCCGTAATAGTGAGAGCTGTTGTGGGATGCGAGACGGAATAGTTTATGTTGTTTCTATCTCCAAAATTGTTATATGCTGCTGGAATGTACTTTTTCCTCCTACAAGACAGAGGAAAGTAGCTGAGATGTGGCCCCATATCGCTACTTCAAATGTGAATTTTGACAAGTTGAGCAGACTCCAGGCTTTATTGTTTCAAAAACATGTGGCGCTTATATCTGCACGCAAGACCTATGCACTTCAGGTTGCGAGGTCATCCGCAGAGATACAGTCCCTTTTAAGTACTAACTTTCCAAGACACTTTGGTGAACTGTGGGACGGATATTTAATGCGTCCAGTACTACTGCAATCGCACATTTCTTTAAGGCTGTTGGTTCTAGTTTCATCAACACCTTCTCTTCTATATTTGGCTTAATACCTTAAACCATCCATTCAATATTTTCCAGTATTTTAGGGGGATTTCCCATAACTTTGGCTATAATAGGTGGCATTTTGCTGTTGCTACTTTTTCGGCGCAATGGCTGACCCTTTACAACAAGGAAGACTGAAAGCACTTCTGCCAGCGCAACTGTGTCATGAACACATGATGCAGTACATTGGAGCACCACACTTGGAGAGATTGGAATGTGACTGGTCTTTTTCATTCAGCCAGTTTCATATTGTGTGCAGCCCATGTTTCGGTGCCTCTGGTGCCCTTTTGAATGTACACTGAAAGTTTGTCTTTCTACGCAGCGCCTGCTTTCATTGGACGCTGAGGGCTCACTACCAGACATGTGCGTTGGGGGTGCGTTTGCTACTGAAGCCGTTTATGAGTTGCCCTTTGTGGATTATGCAGCTCTAGACTCACTGTTGGGCACACCATGGAATGCTGCTGCCTCTGCTGGTGCTCAGGCTTTGGAACACAATTATCCCGGCTTCAATTGGTGACTTTAAAAATGACTCTGACTTTTGAAATTCGACTTTTCTTGACACCACAATTAACATTTTAAATTGTCCTTTTAATACATGCTTAAGTGTCTTTTAACTTGTCCTCATTGAAATTCCTGTATATGCGCTTTAAGATGCATTTTAGTGGCTTTATATATTAGATTAGGCTTTCAACCACCTTTGAACCGGCAAGGGGAGGGTGCTGTGTAGCTATTTTAGCTGTAATTTTAGACATGTTATTTTTGCACACTAGGCCTGTCGCTGTGCTCTTTAACCTAAATATATTTTATTCAGCTTTGTTTTATTATTTTAACATTAGCCACATTTGTGGTCTTGTTTTATTTTTTCTATCTAGCTGTTCTTCACCTAGGTCAGCACTACGTTCTTAAAGAAGACATTTCTTTCACTCTGTGCCTTTCCTACAGCTACTGTAAGATAGGTTGCCGGCAAAAGTGGTACGCTTTGTCTCCAATGTTCACAGAAACATACACACTCTTACGTGGGGATCCTTTCTTGGAACATCAGTTGTTTTATTATAAAAACACTACTTTGATCCATGTACCTTAGAGGGAGATTCCAGCCAGATGACCACGACTATATGCTGATTACCGATTGCTTTGCTTCAGCTGCTTATGTAGACTACAGGCCTCTTGCTCAGGAATGAGGGATGATGTTTTCCCAGGGGGAACCAGAAAGACAGAATTAGAGCTTAACATGCTGTCCTCTAACATAGTCTAGGTAGGAATCATCTCTACAAACCTTAGTGACAGTATGGTAGCGCTATTCTTCCGTTTTACTCTCCTTGCCACAATTTTAATCTTATTGTGCTTCATCGTCCTAGTTATTGCAAAACATGCTTTATTATCTAAGATGCAGTTACTTCAATAAAACCTTATTGAACTATACCCTGCCTCTGATTGTCCTTGCATATGTGAGACTAATGTAACTGAGAGATATGCAGAGAACGGAGAGAAATCGATGAGATCTGAGTGACCACGATTCCCCTGAGGAGTCATGTATGTCATGTGACCGGTTGCCCCAATCATCCATGCTCTTGGATGGAGATGAGGCACTGCTAGTTAGCCGGAACAAACCCAGATTAGCCCGTCAGGCATCACATAGTGTCGGATCAGACTTTGACCCCCGCAATACAGGTGATTCTGCAACCCAAATCCAATAGTCTCATTAGGATAATGAGAACCTACGTGACACCAGCTAACCTTTGAACGTAGACTATCACTGTCTCTTTACTGTCTTTTAGTACTTTGTACCTTACATCTTCAAAAATGCATATCTTTTGTTTCCCTTAGCATATGTTAGTTCTTTTTGGTGTTATTCTGCTTTAAAGTTTTACTCTATGTTTTTAAATTAGGAGTGGGATTTTACTTGTGTTGTGGCTTTAACGTTTTTTTCCTCTTTTGGTACCTCAAATGCTTTACCCATTTCCTCTGTGTAAAGCCTGTCTGCGCAGTGCCATAGCTACCATATATTGAGTTCATGTTTAAATTATGGAAATCTTTGACTGGACCGCACAGGTTAGTGACATTAATAATTGTGGTGGACTACCATTCACCCCAATTACTAATACACTTTCTCACAGCTATAAGCTAGCTGTTTAATATGTACAATTGCCTCATACTGTTGACCCACTCACAAAGCAACATGAACAATAACTTCATGGCAAATTTATTAGCGTAGATTCAAACTTTAACCTGCCAGCCCTTCACATACATCAAAAGGCTATTTATTTTTCACATGTATACATACAAGTTCAACTTCAAAGAAAGCTCTAAAGTAAAGACATTCATGTGCAAATAACATGTTGTCACAAGTGAGGTGCAGGCAATGGCTGAAACGTTAGAGTGCCAAAACCCATCAGTCGAACATCACAGTTGTCTTTCCATATTTATTTGGCTGAAGGCCAGCCTCCTTTTAAAATGATGTTACACACAATACTGGTTTGAGTAACTAGACTTCAGAACTGGAATATTTTGCCACAATGATACTTGAAACCTCAATCCCTGGCTCTATTTATGGCTATCTAACTCCAGTCAGTGTATCCCTGTAGTGATTACAGAGCTCAATGAATATTTATGTCAGCTGTTGGAATTTGCCCTTTTTGCAGGCTCATCCCCAATCTTTTTTCCTCCTGCCTCCTATTTTTTCTGACCTGTTTTCTGTTGGCTTTTGAACTATGAGCACTTTACCACTGCTAACCAGTGCTAAAGTGCATATGCTCTCTGTGTAAATTGTATGGTTGATTGGTTTATCCATGATTGGCATATTTTAATTTACTAGTAAATCCCTAGTACAATGCACTAGAGGTGCCCAGGGCCTGTAACTCAAATGCTACTAGTGGGCCTGCAACACTGGTTGTGCCATCCACATAAGTAGCCCTGTAATCAGGTCTCAGACCTGCCACTGCAGTGTCTGTGTGTGCAGTTTTAACCTGCCAATTAGACTTGACAAGTGTACCCACTTACCAGGCCTCAACATTTCCTTTTCTTACTTGTAAGACACCCCTAAGGTAGGCCCTAGGTAGCCCCAAGGGCAGGGTGCAGTGTATGGTTAAGGTAGGATGTATAAGCCCGCATTACAACCCTGCCGGTTGGTGTTAAAGCAGCAGTATTACCGCCAACAGGCCGTCGGTAACAAAAATGGAATCATGACCACGGCGGAAACCGCCAACAGATACAGCCACTTTAACATTCCGACAGCCGTGGCGGTAGCAACAAACACCACGGCGGTAACCACCAACAGCCAGGCGGAAGACAATGTACAGCCCACCCCATTACAACCCGCCCATCCACCAGCTTTTCCAGGGAGGTACCAACGCCATCAAAAGCACAGCAGAAACAGTACTTTGAAGGGAAACCACTCACCTCTCGACAATCAAGGAAGAACCAGGAAGCCATGGAGCCTGAACTACATGCCTTCCCCATGCTGGTGCATCTGCTCATATACCAGGAGTACCAACGGCGCCGACTACGACGACCAAGGTGAGTACTGCACCTAGCATATGGGGGGGAAGAGAGTGACACACACACGCAAAATGCAACACCCCCACCCTCACCCCCAATACCATGCACACAAACACATGCTACAACATTACATATACACCCCGTAACCCTCAGGAATAACGCAAGAACAAAGCTAATTGAGTCAAATGAGTGTTATATTAAAAATAGTTAGAAATATGTTAATAATTCAAAAACATTAGTTACAAAATATACAATATGTACAAAATGCGGGACAATGTCCACTCAAAATGTCCGTGGCCCACTGGGCCAAAACACATAGGCCAAGCCCACACTGGACTCCTGCCTCAATACGGAGAGAATACTGCAGGGGCATCAGGTCGAAAACACACAGGCACCTCAGGGGGACGGGGAAGGGGGGGCACCTCAGCTGGAAGATGGTACAATGCCACTGCTCCTGGAGTGAGCTCCATGCCCACTGTGATGTCCTGGGGAGTGCAAAGCCACAGTTTCTCAAGTCTCTCAAGTGGGTGGGGTGCCCACTGGTTGGTCCTGGGGAGTGCAAATCTACAGTCTCTCAAGTGGGTGGTTTGCCCACTGCCTGGTCCTGGGGAGTGCAAGGTCACAGTCTCTAAAGTGGGTGGTTTGCCCACTGCTTGGTCCTGGTGAGTGCAAGGCCGCAGTTTCTCAAGTGGGTGATTTGCATACTGCTTGGTCCTGGTGAGTGCAAGGCCACAGTCTCTCAAGTGGGTGGTTTGCCCACTGCTTGGTCCTGGGGAGTGGAAGGCCACAGTCTCTCAAGTGCGTGGTTTGCCCACTACTTGGTCCTGGGAAGTGCAAGGTCACAGTCTCTCAAGTAGATGCCTTCTTCAACTGGTTCCGAAAGGGGCTTGGTGGCCAGTGATGCAGCACATGGTGTGTGCAAGGTCACAGTCACTCACCTGGGTATGCATGACACACTATGGATGCATGACTACAGTCCATCCGCCAACGGGGATGGCTGTACAGTGGTTGCAGTGCAGGTGACGGTGCTGCCAGTGGTGGGGGGAGGCTCCATCCCTTCCCCTGCAGCCTCGGACGGCTGCCCACTGGGGCTGCTGCTGCTGGTGGCGGTGCTGCTTGCAGCGGTGCTTGCGATGGTGCAGGTGGCGGTGCTGCCAGTGGAGGGGGGAGGCTCCAGCCCTTCCCCTGCAGCATCAGACAGCTGTCCACTGTGGCTGCTGCTGGTGGCAGTGCTGCTTGCAGCGGTGGAGCTGGCGGTAGTGGCTGTGGTGCAGGAGGCGGTGCTGCCAGTGGAGGCTCCAGCCCTTCCCCTACAGCCTCGGACAGCTGAAGTACCCTGGCTGGTGTCTCTTCCCCTTCCTGCCCTTGGCAGATGGTGGTGCCTCCTTGCTTCTGCCATCTGGAGTCTTTACCTTGGCCTTGCTGGCTGGTTGTGCCTCCTTCTCCTTGCTGGATGCTCTCTCCTTTTTGCCCTTTCCTGGTGGAAAGGGGTGGGAAGAGGGTGAAGGTTTGGGAGTGGAGGAAGAGGGAGTGGTTGTAGGAGGTGTCAGTCTGCTGTGTTTGGGTGCAGGTGCATGAGGTGGATGCTGTTGTGAGGTGGATGGCTGTTGGTTGGGTGTGTGCTTGCGTTTGTGTACTTTGGGAGGAGGGGTCACAGACACAGTGGGAGAGGACACAGGGAATGTGTGCATGGATGTTGGGGTAGTGACTGCAAGTGATGGGTGTGTAGTGATAGGTGTGCTGCTGATGGAGGTAGTGGATGAGGATGTAGTGCATGCAGGTGTGAGGGAGGAGATGCTACTGGGAGGGAGGTGGACAAGGAGGAGAAGGGGAAACAGTGGATGTTGGTGTGTCTGCATTGGGATGGCACTTGTGTGAGTGCTTGTGAGATGAAGCGTGGTGCTTGTGTTTGCCTGAGACACTACTGATTGTTGATTAGGATGAATGCTGGTCTGAAGGTGTGCTTGGGATAGGTTGGGGTTGAGGGGATTGGGACTGGGTAGAGGAAGTTGGAGGGGGGAGGCTGGAGACAGAGGCAATGGCTGCCATCAGTGCTGAGGCCATAGCCTAAAGTGCTCTCTGTTGAGCCGCCACGCCAGAGTGAATGCCCTCCAGGCATGCCTTTGTTTGTTTAGATGGCATTCAGAATGGTTGACTGCCCGACAGTGAGGGATCTTAGGAGGTCAATAGCCTCCTCACTGAGAGCAGCAGGGCTGACTGTGGCAGGGCCTGAGGTGCCTGGGGTGAAGGAGATTCCCATCCTCCTGGGTGAGCGGACACGGGAAACACGCTGAGGGGCTCCTGGGAGGGTGCTGCTGGGACGGGAGGTGGTGGCTGTACCTGTTGTTGGGTTGGGCACAGAGGTGTCCGGCAGGGAGCTTTCTTCTTCGGAGGAGTCAGCGTCTATAGTGTCCCCTCCTGTCTCCATCGTGGTGCTCCCCTCGCCCTCCGTCCCACTGGTGCCCTCACTGTCAGTGGATTCAGCCTCCAGGCCCATGTGGGATGCAGCTCCCTCCGTCAACAGAGCCTCTGCTCCTCCTCCAGATGATGCTAATGCACACAAGGACAGGGTGACAAAACAAAAAAGGGAGGGAGAGACAGAGGATACACTTGGTCAATGCCAGCAACAACACTACAGTTGGCGTACACAACACACAGGGATCAGCCCTATGCACTAGGCCATGCACTACCAGTTACAAACCTTGTCACCAGCCCATGGGGTACATTGCCTAACGCCATCAGCTGCACACCTGAAACCAACACGACCCTGCCCAGTAGTAGATGCCCACTAACACTATTGGGGTTAGAGTGCTTCAGAGCCTGACCAACAAGGGACCTAACCCTGCCAGTTGGCCCTGGCCTAGGGGCACCCACTATTCACATCCCCCACCCAGGTACAACCTTAACGCGCGCAAAGTAATGAATCTGATTCTGTACTCACCCCCTTGTGGCTGCTGTGATGCCTTCAAGCGCCCATCTAACTCCGGATAGGCTGCCGCCAGGATGCAAAACATCTGGGGGGGGTCAGAGTACGACAGACACCCCTTCCTCATTGGGAAGCCAGCCTCAGCTGGGCCTCTGCAGTCTTCCTTGCACAGCAGCGCAGGTCCTCCCACTGTTTGTGGTAGTGGGTGCTCCGTCTGTCAAAGACCCCCAGGGTCCACACCTCCTTGGCAATGGCATGCCAAATAGCCTTTTTCTGATGGGCTCTGACCTGCAGAGAAATGTGTATAGAAAAAAGGGATTAGTAATACCGTCTGAACTGTTGCACTCAAGTCCCACAATATCCCTCCCATCCCCTTACGCACAGACATTGATCACCAGACATGCAGCACTCTACCCAGGGCCCCTCAGCACCCCCACATGAGGCTTACACACACAGCACTCCATACATTCATGGTCTACGCATCATGCTCACAGTTTACTCACCTGTTTGTCTGGAGGACCATAGAGTGAAGTATACTAGGGTAGGACCTCATCCACCAGTCTCTCCAACTGCTGATTGACGTGTCCTGGGGACAGTGGTATGGGCCCGCTGGGTGAGTGCTGTGCTGGTGTTTCCTGAGTGGTGAGGGTCTGTGTTGGTATGGGACTGTGGCAGGGTAACCGACTGTCCAGAGGTCCTTGATGGGCCAGGTTGGTCATCGTGATCCAGGCGTGCAGAGCTGCTGTGATCACTGTGGGCCTCTTCTGTGGGGGGACTGGATGTTGGTGGCACCTCCTCTCCGGTGACATTGAGTGGGGGTCCTGTGGGTATGTAAATGCAGTGTTATTGTATCTGCATGTGCCATCTTGTGCATGGGTGTGTTTCCCTGTATGGTTGTGATAGCCCTCTCAGCTTTGCCTTGTATGTGTGGTGATTTTGTGGGCTAAGTGATTCTCTCTAATGGGCATGCTTTAGTGATGGGTGTCCATGTAGGTCTGTGATGGGTGTCCATGCATTGGTGTTGCATGCATGGCTTGGTATTGGGATGGGCGGGTTGTGATAGTGGGGTATATGTGAGGTGATGTAGTGATGGGGTGAAGGTAGGGGTAGGAGTTTGCAATGGCATGCAGGTAGGGTGGGGGATATAGCAGTAAAGATTTGATTTACCAGAGTCCAGTCCTCCTGCTACGCCTGGTGGACCTCAGGATGCATGATCGCCAAGACTTGCTCCTCCCATGTTGTTAGTTGTGGGGGAGGAGGTGGGGATCCACTGCCAGTCCTCTGTACGGCTGCCTGGTATCTTGCAACAACGGAACGCACCTTCCCCCGTAGGTCGTTCCACCTCTTCCTGATGTCATCTCTTGTTCTGGGGTGCTGTCCCACGGCATTGACCCTGTCCACTACTCTCCGCCATAGCTCCATCTTCCTTGCAATGGACGTCTGCTGCACTTGTGATCCTAATAGCTGGGGCTCTACCTGGATGATTTCCTCCACCATGACCCTTAGCTCCTCCTCTGAAAACCTGGGGTGTCTTAGGGGTTCCATGGATGTGGTGTGAGTGGTATGTGTGAGGATGTGTGGGGTGATGTGTTGTGGTGTGTGCTGTGAGGTGCGTGGATGGTGTATGGATGATGGTGTTCTGTGGCTCAGATTAAGTGGGTGCTCCTGGCTTGTTTCTCTCTCTGTTAGCAATCTTTTTTTCAGTGAAAGGGTTGTGGTTAATGTGGGTGTGTGTTTTATAGTGGTGTGAGTGTGGTGTGTGTATGGGTGTCAGTTGTGTAGTTTGAATTGTCCAATGTGGTGTAGTTTTGTAAGTGTGTGCCAATGGTTTACTGCGGTTGAAAGACCGCTGCGGTGATTCATGGGCCCTGATACTGTGGGAGTATTTCTGTTGCCGTAACGGTGTGGGTTTTGGTATCGCCAGTTTATCACTGACCTTTGGCCTGGCGGACTTGTGTGGGTGTCTGTATAGTGGCAGATTTCTATGTGTGGGTCATAATATCCGTAGCGGTATACCGCTGCGGTCACGGTATGTTGGCAGCCGTCAGCACGGCGGTAGGTGGCATTTACCGCCAATGTTGTAATGAGGGCCATAGTAATGTGTTTTATATGTCCTGACAGAGAAATATTGCTAAATTTGTTTTTCACTTTTGCAAGGCCTGTCCCTCTCATAGGTTAACATGGGGGCTACCTTTAAATATGATTAACGTGTAGATTCCCTTTGGGAGTGAATAGACATGTAGAGTTTTGGGTCTCTGAGCTCACAATTTAAAAATACATCTTTTAGTAAAGTTGATTTTAAGATTGTGTGTTCGAAAATGCCACTTTCAGAAAGTGAGACTTTTCTTGCTTAAACCATTTCTGGGACTCTGCCTGTTTGTGGATTTCTTGCCTGGGTCAGTTTGACAGTTGGGCTGTTTGCACCTCTTACTAGACAGTGACACAAAGGGAGCTGGGGTGTAGTCTGCATTTCCTGATGAGCCATCTGTTTAGAAGGGAGCGGAGGAGTGTCACTCACACCTGAAAGGGATGTGCCTCCCCTCACACAATGCAGTCTTCAACCCCCTGGTGTGTGTCTGGGGCCTGACAAACAAGAGAGACTTTTCTTTGAAGTAGTCCTACGTCAAAGAGCAAAATGGGCATAAGAAGGGCACCCAAAACCAAAGACTTTAGAATACTTCTGGAAACCAAGAGGACCTCTTCCTGGAGAAGAGCTGAAGAGCTGAGGAAGAAGAGCTGCCCTGCCTGTGACTGTGCTTTGTGGAGCTATCCTTCAGTTTCTGCTTCTGCCTGTGCTAGAGAACAAAGTCTGGACTTTGTGTTGCCTTCCTTCTTGTTAAGAACTCTCCAAGGGGTTGATTTAGAGCTTGCCTCCTGTTGTTCGAAGTCTCAGGGACAGCAAAGACTTCTCTCGACCAGCATCTGGAGCGTCTGCTGGGAGTCCTACTCTGCCAAGTTGTGCCCATCCAGTTCCCAGGACCCTGAAAGGAGAAGATGGTAGCCCAAGAGTGAGAAATCCACGCACCGACCGCTGTGCAGGGAAAAGATGGACACGACTCCGATCTGCGGCTGAAAAATTGATGCGCTGCCAGCTTCGTGGCTGAAAATCAACGCTCACCTGCAACGCGACCTTAAGATCGACTCCTGTGACTGGAGAAATGACACGCACCATCGCTGACGGAGACTGATGAGATCGCAACCCGTGCTGCATGGTTTTCAGATCATCGTGCAGCTGGACTTCTGGCGCGAACATCACTGGGTGTGTAAAAACGACACAAGGACTGCCCGGACTCGAGAGTGCTGACTGGATCGATGCATCGCTCTCCTACGGAGAGAAGAAACAATGCACACCGACCCGACGGAAGGAGAAACAACACAAGGTCTCGCTCGTGAGCGATATTGACGCATCAGAAGCCCTTTTTGACGCTCACTTGCCTGTGCAAGGTTATTTTTGATGCACCCAGGTACATTTCCATGCTAACAGCTTGAGGAAGTTTCTGGCTTCTCTCAGATTCCCAAACGTTCTGTCACCGAAATGTGAGGAAAAAGTGTTTTTTGGCCACAGTTTGAGGTTTGCAAAGGATTCTGGGTAACAGAACCTGGTGAGAGCCCCACAAGTCACCCCATCTTGGATTCCCCTAGGTGTCTAGTTTTAAAAAATGCACAAGTTTGCTAGGTTTCCTTACGTGCAGGCTGAGCTATATGCCAAAATCCACAGATAGGCACTTTGCAAAAAACAGCTCTGTATTCTTTGAGAAAATGTGATGTGACCATCGGCTTTATCGGTATAGATGAGACAATGCTGGATTGGAGGAATTCTGTGGATTCCTGCAGATTCCGGAAGGTTCCATCACAAAAATGTGTGATTTCCAGGCAAGTTGGAGGTTTGCAGGGCATTGTGGGTAAGAAAATGGTGCGGTGCATGTGAAGCACACACCCCGGGACTCACCCAGATGTTTAGTTTTCAGATGTGTGCAGTGTAGGTCTTGTGGATTTTTCTACATGGCAGCGTATCAAAGCCCAAAAAGTGGAGCCCTCACCATTTCAAGTGGAACGATTTTGAGAGTTCGACATGTTCATGGCCCAAATGTGAAACCAAAACCCAAAATAATCAAATGCCCTCTTGCTTGCTGTGGGATAAGATGTTTTAGTGTGTGGGGGAGAGCTGAAAGACTGTTACCCCTTCAGTTGGTGTGGGGGCATAACCATGTCCATACTGGTTGGTAGCCACCAGCCCGTATGGATTTTTTTTATTCCTTGGCTTCTATTGGGCTTTCTGCCCTCCCGGGGAGTGGATTTGGGGTAATTGCCCCATCTGCTCACCGGTGGGCAGAACAACTATGGCCCCATTTAATTGGGGTGGGGATAAGGACATTCCCCCACCCTCTTTTTTTTAAACAAAAATCTTCCCTGGTCTCCGGTGGGCCTTCCAAAAATAGGCCGACCTGCCCCCAAGGGGGGCAGATATGGCCAACAGTAATGTGCCCCCATGGGGAGCGACCCTTGTCCAAGGGGCTGGCCCCCCAAACAAAATATGCTTACACCAATCCCTGGTGCCTAAGTGGTTTCTGCCCACCCGGGGGTAAGATCGGCCTAATAGAAATTTGCCGATCTTCCCCCAAGGGGGGGCAGAAATGGCCTAAAATAATGGGTCACTCCCCTTGCGTGAAATTGATGCAAAAAAATAAAAATCACTGGTGGCTGGTGGTTTCTGCCCCCCTTGGGGGCAGATTGGCCTAATAAAAATAGGCCCATCTGCCCCCCAGGGAGGCAAAAGTGGCCTATAAAGATTGTCCCCCCATGGGAGTGACCCTTTCCTAAGTGGTCGCTCCCCAAGTCTAAACAAATAAAACAAAAAAATTATCCCTGGTGCCTAATTACAATGTGCCGATGTGCCCCCAAGGGGTGCAGAAATGCCTAAAACAAATTTGCCCCCACAGGGGAGCGACCCTTGCCTAAGGGGTCACAGCTCTTGCGTAAAATTGACAAAAACAAAGAAATCTCTGGTGACTAGTGGTTTTTGTCACCCTTGGGAGCTGATTGGCCTAATAAAAATAGGCAGATCTGCCCCCCAAGGGGGCAGAAAGGGCCTTAAAAATAATTGCCCCCCTTGGGAGTGACCCTTGCCCAAGGGGCCGCTCCCCTTATTCATATATATATATATATACATATATATTTATATATATATAACAAAATCCCTGGTGTCTAGTGGCTTCTGCTCCCCTTGGGGGCAGATTAGCCTAATAGAAATAGGCCGATCTGCCCCCAAAGGGGCCAGAAATGGCCTAAAAATAATTTGCCTCCCAGGGGAGTGACCCTTGCCTAAGGGGTCACTCTCCTTATAAAAATAATCAAACAAACAAAATCCCTGGTATCTAATGGTTTCTGCCCCCCCGGGGGCAGATTGGCCTAATAACTGTAGGCTTATCTGCCCCTGGGGGGGGCAGAAAAGGCCATTAAAAAATTGCTCCCTAGAGAGAGACCCCTACGCAAGGGGATGCTCCCCTTATCCATAAACATATAAAAATAGAAATTCCCTGGTGTCTAGTGGGCATTTCTACAACCCGATTACATTGCGATCGGGCTGCAGAAATGCTTTCAGAAACATGAAAGGAAAGGCCTTTCCTTTCCTTTCATGCCTCTGCCTTCCCCCACGTCCCGGCCAGAAGAGAAATTCTTAGCATTTCTCTTCCGCATCACGCTGGATGGGAGGTGACCTTTAATGACGTGATTTCATCAGATGTCACTTTCAGGGGTGGAAAGGGAAGCGATTCCCCTTCCATCCCTGCCCTGAGGGGGTGGGTGTTTGGCTCATGGGGGTAGTGCTAGCACTCCCCCCATGATCCGGGTGCAGGACACCATGGAACTAGGCCCACAGGACCCCTTATGCCTGCCCTGACCCAGGCATTAAAAAATTGTGCAAAGCAAGCTTTGCACCATTTTTTGACCCCTCCTCCCTCCTGTGTGTGATTTTAACACGGTGGGATAAATATGGCGCTAAGGCCATAGAGTCATTTTTTGCATGGTAATGCCTACTTTGCATCTCATTGACGTGAAATAGGCTTTCACGTCCAAAAAATGACTTTAACTCGCTACAGGCACCCAAGGGGTTAACATAACCATGAATTCGGAGTTCATAACAACAACAATCAAGTACACGCCCTAAAACAAAGAGGAGAATGAGGGCAAAACAAGAGTGAAATGGAGTAATATGATTGGCTCCATAAAGAAAACATCCTTCACGACTTACATAGCCTACTGGGTATCTTGAAGAGGTGTGTTGCTTTCTGATCAATTTTGACCTTAAAAGTAGTTGGATAGGGAAAAGTAGAACACATCATATTCCGTTTCTACACTTTTTGAAGTAATCTCTTTTTAAGTATACCTAAATGTCCTCAGATGTTTTTATTTTCAAAAAG